>NW_024044951.1:81834-107931 GCF_015852505.1 Tachyglossus aculeatus | reverse complement strand
CACGGAGGGGAGACCGGACGAGAGACATGGGTTTCGGCCACAGATTTTCCTCAAGATGGCCTTTATGTCCCGGTTCCTCAGGCTGCAGATGAGGGCGTTCAGGGCGGGGGGCAGCACGGTGTAGAACACGGGCAACAGCAGGTCGAGGGCTTGGCGTGGGCGAAGCTTCCAGTTGAGAGAAAAAGGGTGACCACGACGAGGTGGGGCAGGCAGGTGGAGAAGGCTTTGGCACGACTCTCGGTGGACGGGAACCTCAGCACGGCCGAGAAGATGTGCACGTAGGAGACGACGATGGAGACAAGGAGACGAAACCAAAGCCGTTACCCATGGCCACGGTGACGTCAACGACAACGTGCGTTTCCGAACAGGAGATCTTCAGTAAGGAGGGCGCGTAGGAGAAGAACTGCCGGTTCACGTTGGACTCGCAGAAGCTTACTGTGAATATTCCGGCCGAGTACATCTCTCCAAAGAGCCCCCCGTTGAGCCAGGAGGCAGCCGCCATCTTCCCACAGGCCCCTCCGTCCATGATGAGGTCGTAGCGCTGGGGGTGGCAGATGGCCACGTAGCGGTCGTAGCACATCGTCGTGAGGAAGGACATCTCTGAAAGAGCAAAGAAAACCACTAAGAAGACCTGGGCAGCACAGCCCAGGAGGGAGATTTCTCTACGGTCTGTCAGAGAGTTGAGGATGGATTTGGGGACGGTGATGGAAATGTAGCAGAGGTCGAGGACGGAGAGGTTCCCGAAGAAGAAGTACATGGGGGTGTGGAGGCGCCAGTCGAGGACGGTGACGAAGACGATGAGGAGATTCCCCATCAGGGCCGCAAGGTAGACCAGGAGGAACAGCGCGGCATGGGCCAGCCGCAGTTCCCGGACCCCCACGAATCCCAGCAGGAGGAATTCCGTCACAACTATGTGATTGGCCATGTGGTCTGAGGACTGCCTGAGGGTACTAAGAAAGCAATTGAGTATCATTCCGAGAAAAACACAAGACAAGTGAAATTGTTAGGTTGCAAGTGCTGTAACTGAAGGGAACATGGGTGGGGAAGAAACTAGGTGAAGCACTAATGTGGTGAAGCCTGGGCAGTGACAGAGTATCTGGTAAATGGAGTGAGGTGAGAAAGGGGTAGAGAAAATATCATACATCTTATGTTTCACAGCAGAAATTTCCACAACGATCCACTGAAGCCTCAGTGAAGAATATGCCGTCTTTCCTTATGTTTATTTCGGGAATAAACTGAAAACTAACCTTGCCCATCCACCCAAAGTTCCAGGTTGATCTGTGTTGAAAGGCTCAGACCTACAAACAGGAGGATTAACTTTTCAAATCTCAAATTTGGCAGGTGTTAGGACCCACTGCTTCTTTGCATTGTTTGCTGTCCGATGGCTTCAACCTGACTTTTTCAGGAAACCCATTTCAAAAATCTCTCGCCCCACAAACACAATTATTCTAAGCTTGGTTGTTCCTGTCACTGACAGAATAATAAATTACTAGTGGATTAAAAGAAGGGGCATTAGAAGTAAAATTTCACAGATTTGCCGGGGAGTCCATTAAGCTAATTATATGCTGTCAGAAACTCTTCAGGCTCTTCTCTGCAGCTCATCCAAACTAGAAAAAAAAGTGGTACACTCAGCTAGGCTCCCTTGGTGCTGTTTTGAAACATTGCCTCTCATGAAACAAGAGATGCTTTTTACAAAATATTTATTGAGGTCTTACTATATGCAGAGCACTGAACCAAGTGCTTGGGAGAGTACAGTACAACGGAGTTGGCAGACGTTTCCTGCCCACAAGGAGTTTACAGTCTAAAGGGAGAGACAGACATTAAAATAATTAGGATAGGGGAAATAGAGTTTAAGCCTATTTACACAAGTGCTGTTGGGCTGGGGTGTGTAGTCAAAGCATCATAGGCCAGGAGAAGGCTGGGTGACAATGACAACAGGAAGATGGGATGGAGAGGGAGAAGGAGAAGGGAGAAGGTGCAGTGACCAAATTATATTGCACTATGCACAGTATGATGTGATGATGAAATATGTCATGTGGGGGCTTGCCAAAAATCAAATAGCCCTGGGCCTATATTAATCATTATATCAATATTATATTAATGCTTGTCTTCCCCTCTAGACTATAAGGGCACTGGAGGCAGGGAGTATGTATGTTACGTTGCTATACTGTACTCTTCTAAGCACTTAATACAGTGCTCTGCACACAGTAAGCACTCACTGAATACGGTTGACTGGATGACTGACTCATCGAGTCTTAATCCATCCCTGGCTGTGGAGTTTGGGGCAGCATTTGATGGCAGAGTGCAGTTCTGTCATGCACTCCCCGGAGTAGAGTGAGGATGACCCTGAACTCTATACTTTAGCCCTTCACAGCCTCTTCAGAATAGTTCCAGGACTCCTCCCAGAATGCAAGCCTGCCTTCAGCCAAAGGGAGGTGGCCCCGTTACCTGGGGGGCACGACGTCACCAAGCAAGTGACGTCCTCTCTCCTTCCTCCCCCTCCCCACCCCCCGCCTTACCTCCTTCCCCTCCCCGCAGCACCTGTATATATGTATATATGTTTGTACATATTTATTACTCTATTTATTTATTTATTTATTTTACTTGTACATATTTATTCTATTTATTTTATTTTGTGAATATGTTTTGTTTTGTTGTCTTCTCCCCCTTCTAGACTGTGAGCCCGCTGTTGGGTAGGGACCGTCTCTATATGTTGCCAACTTGTACTTCCCAAGCGCTTAGTACAGTGCTCTGCACACAGTAAACGCTCAATGAATGCGATTAAATGAATGAATGACTGAAGTGCACCCTCCTGACCTGAGATCCAGGCCAAGCCACTGTTGTTTTGTGGCTTTTTTTTTAAGAAAAGGTGTTTGTTAAGCACTGTCTATGCACCAGGCACTGTGGTAAGTGCTGGAGTAGATACAAGCTAATCAGGTTGGATACAGTTATGTCCCACATGGGGCTAACAGTCTTAATCTGCATTTTACAGATGGGGAAACTGAAGCCCAGAGAGATTAAGTGCTCTGCACACAGTAAGCACTCAATAAATACGGTTGAATGAATTAAGTGACTTGTCCAAGGTCACACAGCAAACAACTGGGAGAACCGGGATTAGAACCCAGGTCCTTCTGATTCCCAGACACGTGCTCTAGCCACTGTTTATGTGCTGCTCTGGTTTCAGAGGTGGTCATACAACAGCATCATTCCTCAAGCACGGATTGGAGAAGAGATGGAAAATCCTAAAGGCAACACCTGTTGGTTAGTGCTAACTACATCAGTTAGTTGGACAGTGAACAACAGTGATCCTGAAATGGTCTTAGAGTTCGGCTTTGTGATAACTAATGCTTATCTAAACTGCCCAATCTTGATCAATGGTAGTCCGGTCGCTAACATTGCCAGTTCCCCAGTGATTGTCAAGTTCCAAACCAAATTTTCCTTTACATAATAACCTTGAAAAAATGAGCATTTTCCATTGACACCTGTCCACATGTTTTGTTTTGTTATCTGTCTCCCCCTTCTAGACTGTGAGCCCGTTGTTGGGTAGGGACCGACTCTCTATGTTGCCAACTTGTACTTCCCAAGCGATTAGTACAGTACTCTGCACACCGTAAGCACTCAATAAATACGATTGAATGAATGAATGAAATCGGACCTCTCGGATTCCTCTTCCTCTGCCTCTGGCCTGGAAAGAAGACAAGCACTCAAACCAATTTATTCTCCCGGGAACGTTCCCTCTTCTTAAAGGTTTTTGAGGATTGAGATGCTGCAACTGCTCTTATTTATCTAGTCACACTAGCCTATCTGCCCTGGAAGCTCTCTCCCTTCATGCCTGGCAGACCCCCACTCTCCTCTCCCCAGTAAGCACGAAGTGGCAGGGTGACTAAAAGACAGACAGATGCAAAGAAACAGAGACAGGGAGACAGAAGCATAGAGCCCAAACAAAATTCAAGGAGATACCTAGACCAGGAGACAGCGTTTTAATTCTAGCTCTGCCACTATCTTGCAATGTGACCTGCTGTGAGACCTTAGGCCAGTCACATAACTCCTCTGGCCTCAGTTCCTTCATTTGCAAGTAGTGATTAATGACTTTTTTCTCTCTGCTCTGTAAACTGTGAGCCCCATGTTGGAGAGGGTCTATTAGAGAAGCAGTGTTGCTTAGTGGAAAGAGCCCAGGGTTGGGAGTCAGAGGTCGTGGGTTCTAATCCTGCCTCCTCCATTTGTCTGCTGTGTGACCTTGGGAAAGCCACTTCACTTCTCTGTGCCTCAGTTCCCTCATCTGTAAAGTGGGGATTAAGACTGTGAGCCCCACATGGGACAATCTGATTACCTTGTATCTACCCCAGTGTTTAGAACAGAGCTTGACATATAGTAAGCACTTAACAAATACCGTTATTATTATTATTTTCATATATCTCCCCCAGCGCTTAGAACAGTACTAGGCATGTACTAAGTGCTTAACAAGTATCAAGAAAAAAAATAGCGGGTTTCCATTTTACTTAGAGTGTGATCTCCGTGTGAGACACGGGCTATTTCCAATCTTCTGTCAACTCCAACACTTAGAACAATTCCAGCGTTCAGTAAAGTTCCTGGCACATAGTAAGCACATAATCAATACCATAATTATTATTATTGTTATGATTATTACAAAGCACTCACTAAGTGCTTATCAATACCTCTAACAAATACCTATTCTCCCTCCAATTTAGCCTGGGAGCCCCTTGTGGGACACGGAGTCTGTCCAATCTTGTATCTAGCCCAGGGCCTAGCCCTGTGCTTGGAATATAGTAAGCACTTATCAAGCTAGAGGAAGACAAGGATCAGGCTCGAACTCACACGAACAATGAAGCAGCTGAAGGTCACTGAAATGTATTTTCTGACGCATGTTGGCACTTACCAACGGATGGAAACAGGCGATTTCTCGTCACATTTATCCCAGACATAAAAAAGCCTCCCTTTTTTGCTGTTCAGCCCCTCCATCTCTGACGTTGTGGTCAGGGATCTTGTCTCCCAACTCTGTTATATTGTACTATATAGTACAGAGCTCTGCCTACAGAAAGCGTTCAGTAAATACTACTGATGGATTAATTAAAATCCATCTCCCCCTCTAGAATGTATGCTCCTTGTGGCCAGGGAACGTATCTCCCAACTCTGCTATATTGTACTCTCCTGAACGCTTACTTCAGTGCCCTGCACACAGTAAGCACTCAGTAAATCCCAGTGACTGATTGCTGGTCCTCAAAAATCTCCAGTGGCTACCAATCAATCTGCGCATCAGGCAGAAACTCCTCACCCTGGGCTTCAAGGCTCTCCATCACCTCGCCCCCTCCTACCTCACCTCCCTTCTCTCCCTCTACAGCCCACCCCGCACCCTCCGCTCCTCTGCCGCTAATCTCCTCACTGTACCTCGTTCTCGCCTGTCCCGCCATCGACCCCCGGCCCACGTCATCCCCCCGGGCCTGGAATGCCCTCCCTCTGCCCATCCGCCAAGCTAGCTCTCTTCCTCCCTTCAAGGCCCTACTGAGAGCTCACCTACTCCAGGAGGCCTTCCCAGACTGAGCCCCTTCCTTCCTCTCCCCCTCGTCCCCCTCTCCATCCCCCCATCTTACCTCCTTCCCTTCCCCACAGCACCTGTATATATGTATTGTATATGTTTGTACATATTTGTTACTCTATTTATTTATTTTACTTGTACATATCTATTCTATTTATTTTATTTTGTTAATATGTTTGGTTTTGTTCTCTGTCTCCCCCTTTTAGACTGTGAGCCCACTGTTGGGTAGGGACTGTCTCTATATGTTGCCAACTTGTACTTCCCAAGCGCTTAGTACAGTGATCTGCACACAGTAAGCGCTCAATAAATACGATTGATGATGATGATGATGATGATGATGATGATGATAACGGTTGCACCCGGGAGGAGACATCACTCTCTTGTTGAGGAGTTCCCGATGGTGTTTTTCACATTCTGCGCTCCGCTCTAGCGGCAATTTATAATCCTTCCCACGTGGCCTCTCTTTTCCCTCTGGAGAAAGCAGGATTTCTCTTTTGTTCTGAGGGACTTCTTGACTGAAAGCCCCCAGAAACTACTGTGATTGAAAGAATGAATGAATGAATCATCCTGGCTTTGCCATGAGGATAATCAAGCTACTCTTCACCCCACAGCGCCTCATATTTATAAATTATGACTTGTATATCGTAAATTATTTATTTAGATTAATGCCTGTCTCCGTCTCTCGACTTTTCAGTTCTTGTGGGTAGGGAAGGTGTCTACCAACTCTGTTATACTGCAGTGAAAACAATAATAATAATAATGGCATTGGTTAACCACATACTATGTGCCAAGTACTGTACTAAGCGCTGGGGTGATTACTAGCAAATTGGGTTGGACGCAGTCCCTGCCCCGCGTGGGACTCACAGTCTTCATCCCCATTTTACGGAGGAGGGAACTGAGGCACAGAGAAGTGAAGTGACTTGCTCAAGGTTACACAGCAGACAGGTGACAGAGCCAGGATTAGAACCCATGACCCCAGGCCCATGCTGTATCCACTATGCTTAAAGAAGCAGCGTGGCTCAGTGGAAAGAGTATGGGCTTTGGAGTCAGTGATCATGTGTTCAAATCCCAGCTCCGCCAATTGTCACCAGTGTGACTTTGGGCAAGTCACATAACTTATCTGTGCCTCAGTTACCTCATCTGTAAAATGGGGATTAAGACTGTGAGCCCCCCGTGGGACAACCTGATCTCTTTGTAACCTCCCCAGCGCTTAGAACAGTGCTTTGCACATAGTAAGCGCTTAATAAATGCCATCATTATTATTATTACTATTATTATGCCATGCTGCTTCTCTGGCATACCGTACTCTCTCAAGGGCTCGGTACAGTGCTCTGCACACAGTAAGCGCTCAATAAACACCACTGATGGTAATGATTGATGATTGAGGGCCTTAAATGGAGGAGGCTGGGATGATTTCTTTTTCCCAGTTCCGTCTCCTCGTAGATTCTAAAATGTCTTCTCAGAAGCTACTTGTCTGTCATCTGGAATCATTTTTGTGATCATGGGTCTCTTTTTGATTCCTTCCTTATGATCTAGGGTCCCCCCTTAACTGACTCTTTCCTCTGTCTGTGTTTCTATCCTCTTATTCACTGAAGATAATAGTAATAATAATAATAATTGTGGCATTTGTTAAGCGCTTACTATGTGCCAAGCACTCTAAGAGATTCAAGCTAATCAGATCGGACAAAAGCCTCCATCTCACATGGGGCTTACAGTCCTCACCCCATTTTACAGATGAGGAAACTGAACCACAGAGAAGTGACTCGACCAAGGTTGCAGAGCAGACAAGTGGTGGAGAGAGGATTAGAACCCAGGACCTCTGACTCCCAGGCCCGGGGAGCACTGGCTATTCTGCTTCTCCGTTTGGTAAGCACTACCAGATCACTGTTCTAAGGCCTTGGAGAAAACACTAGGCTATCTCAAGGGGCTTGCAATGTTATGGGGGAGGCAGACATTCAAAGGAATTACAGACGGGAAGCAACAGAGTGTAAGGATTTGGACATAATCCCTATGGGACTGGGGTTGGATAATAATAATAATAATAATAATAATAATAATAGCATCTATTAAGCATTTACTATGTGCAAAGCACTGTTCTAAGCGCTGGGGTAGATACAAGGTAATCACGTTGTCCCACGTGGGGCTCACAGACTTAATCCCCGTTTTCCAGATGAGGAAACTGAGGCCCAGAGAAGTGAAGTGACTTGCCCCAAGTCACACAGCTGAAAAGTGGCGGAGCCAGGATTCGAACCCATGACCTCTGTCACCAAATCCCGGGCTCTTTCCACTGAGCCACGCTGCATCTCCACCCCAAGGACTCCATCGCAATATTCCCAAGCATTGGGAATCAATTCTGGGAGAGCAGCTGGATCCTAGCGAGAAGGAAGCTGGCACTTAATGTTAAAATATTGCACGGAAAGTCATCTGGGAACATATTAGCCAATCAATCAATCAGTGGTATTTATTGAGCGCGTACCGTGTGCAGAACGCTGTCCTAAGCGCTTGGGATAGTACAATAGAACAGAGTCGGTAGACGCATTCCCTGCCCACAGGGAGCTTACGGACTAGTCGGGGAGACAGAGATGAATATAAATAAATGAATTGTGGATATGGACATCAGTGCTGTGGGGCTGAGGGAGGGGTGAATAAAGGGAGCAAATCCACGTGCGAGGGGGACGCGGAAGGGAGTGGGAGAGGAGGGATTGGTCAGGGAAGGCCTCTTGGAAGAGATTTGCCTTCAGTAAGGCTGTCAAGATGGGGAGAGTGTGACAAGAGATGGATCAGCTGAAAACGGAATGTCTTCTGATTCTGGATAAATAGCAGTTTAGTCAGGGAAGGATTTGGAATCTGGAAAGTCAAGGGAAGGGAGATATGGATAGGAAGAGAGGTCAAGACTGTAAGTTTCTTGTGGGAGGGGAACGTCTCTGCTAATTCTGCTGTGTTGGCCTCTCCCAAATGCTTGGTAATAATAATAATAATAATAATAATAATAATAATAATAATAATGGTATTTGTTAAGTGTTTACTATGTGCAAAGCACTGTTCTAAGCTCTCGGAAGGTTACAAGGTGATCAGGTTGTCCCTCAGGGGGCTCACAGATTTAATCCCCATTTTACAGATGAGGTACCTGAGGTCCAGAGACGTTAAGTGACTTGCCCAATGTCACACAGCTGACAGTTGGCAGAGCCAGGATTTGGAAGGTCAGGGTCCTGACCTCTGGCTCCAAAGCCTGTGCTCTTTCCACTGAGCCACGCTGGGCACCGCACAGAGTAAGCGCTCAGTAAATACCACCGATTGACTGATCACCAGGGAAGGGGAAACGACAACACTAAGTACAGCGTATTTCACAACCGGCGGGTTCGTAAACATTCTGAGGGCAAATGTCAGGACATAAAGAGGGGATCTTTATTCTGGAGGAACGTATGCACCCTCAGGACCCTCCCCAGGGCGGCCTTCATGTCCCGGTTCCTCAGGCTGTAGATGAGGGGGTTTAGGATGGGGGGCACCACGGTGTAGAACACGGACACCAGCAGGTCCAGGTTCGAGGGGGAGTCAGACGTGAGCTTGAGGTAGGCCATGGCACCGGTCGAGAGGAAGATGGTGACGATGACGAGGTGGGGTAGACAGGTGGAGAAGGCTTTGGCCCGGCCCTCGGAGGCCGGTATCCTCAGCATGGCCCGGAAATGCGCACGTACGAGACCACGATGAGGATGAAGGAGATGAAAGCCAAGCCGAATGCAGTGGATCTGCTGACGTCGTTGACGACGTGCGTTTCGGGAACAGGAGATCTTCAGTAAGGAAAGGATGTCGCAGAAGAACTGCTGGATCAGGTTAGAGCCACAGGAGCTCAGTGTTAGAAGCTCAGAAGCTGTGTACATCACCCCAAACAGGCCCCCGCCGAACCAGGAGGCGGCCGCCATCTTCCCACAGGCCCCTCGGTCCATGATGGCCCCGTACCGCAGGGGAGGGCAGATGGCAGCGTAGCGGTCGTAGGACGTGGCCGTGAGGAGGGACAACTCCGAGAAAGCAAACGAAATCACTACAACGACCTGAGCCACACAGCCCCATAGAGAGATTGCCCTGCCATTGATCAGGGAGTTGTGGATGGATTTGGGGACGGTGACAGAGATGAGGCAGAGGTCGAGGATGGACAGGTTCCTGAGGAAGAAGTACATGCGGGTATGGAGGCGCCGGTCGAGGGCGGTGACGGCGACGATGAGGAGGTTCCCCATCAGGGACGCCAGGTAGACCAGGAGGAACAGTGAGGCCTGGACCAGCTGCAGCTCCCGGACCTCCGAGAATCTCAGCAGGAGGAATTCCCTCACCTTGGGGGTGTTTCCCATCTTCACGGGTTATCTGTGGATTTCCCATGGAGGCACAGAGAAGGAGCACATTTATAGGAAAGAATCTAAAAAATCCCCATTTTTATTTTCAACTATCAGCGTCCCTCCGATTTGGCCTCTAAGTCTGCATTTTCACCTTCACAGAGACCCAGGGTGGGAAGGCAATGGATTTGGAGCAATGAAAAAGGGACTGGGGTTCCTAACATCCCACCCATCCCTTTCTCTCTCTCTCTCTCTCTCTCTCTCTCTCTCTCTTTCTCTCTCTCTCTCTCTCTCTCGCGCGCACACACACACACACATTTTGCAAAGATATTTTAATATTGTCTACCAACTCTGTTCCACTATACTCTCCCAACTCTATTCTATTTCACTCTTCCAAGCACTTAATAATAATAATGATGATGGCATTTATTAAGAACTTACTATGTACAAAGCACTGTTCTAAGCTCTGGAGAGGTTACAAGGTGATCGGGTTTTCCCACGTGGGGCTCACAGTCTTCAACCCCATTTTACAGATGAGGTAACCGAGACTCAGAGAAGTGAGTCACACAGCTGACAATTGGCCGAGCCGAGATTTGAACCCACGATCTCTGACTCCAAAGCCCGGGCTCTTTCCACTGAGTCACGCTGCTTCACTTAGTTCAGTGCTCTCACACAGTAAGTAGGCAATAAAAACCATTGATGAATAGATTATTTCTGCAAACACCTATTTGATATGTGTCATAACGGCACACTGATATTATCATTCAATCGTATTTATTGAACGCTCACTGTGTGCAGATCACTGTACAAAGCGCTTGTAAAGTACAATTCAGCAACAGAGAGAGAAAATCCCTGCCCACACTGGGCGCACAGTTAGAAATGAATGAATTACCTACGTTGTCTAATGTTTCTTCAACATTAATGGTGTTTCTTGAGCGCTTTCTGCGTGCAGGACAGTCCTCATTTCCTCTTCTCCCACACCCTTCCGTGTCAGCCTGGTACTTGGATTTGCCCCCTTTATTCACCCCGCCCTCAGCCCCATAGCACTTATATCCAAATCCCTAATTAATTTATTTATATTAACGTCCGTCTCCCCCCACTAGATCGTGAGCTTACTGTGGGCAGGGAACGTGTCTACCGACTCTGCTATATTATACTCTCCCAAGGGCTCAGTGCAGTGCTCTGCACACAGTAAGTGTTCAGTAAATATAATTGATTGACTGATTCATTCATTCAATTTTATTTATTCATTCAATCGTATTTATTGAGTGTTTACTGTGTGCAGAGCACTGGACTAAGCGCTTTGGAAGTGCAAGTTGGCAACATAGGGAAACGGTCCCTACCCCACAACGGGCTCACAGTCTAGAAGGGGGAGACAGAAAACAAAACAAAACACGGAGACAGGTGTCAAAGTCGTCAGAACGAATCGAATTAAAGCTAGATGCACATAAGTATTGAGTATGTGTGTAGAGCAAACATGCATCTGGTTTTGTACTGGACGGTCTGGTTTCTGGCTGTTCTGTCTCCTGCTCTGGACCCAGGATCCACGAGTGACCCCAATGACCACCCTCGCAATTTCTCTGCCCCCTTGTCTAACAGCACCAAAACCCCAGCATCCAGTTGGGTGCCACGGCTACTGGCTCTCCTAGTCTTCTCTTACAGTTCTATCTCCCCTTACAGTTCTCCTTTCCTCTTCTCCCACTCCCTTCTGCGTCACCCTGACTCGTTCGCGTTATTCATCCCCCTGTCCCAATCCCACGGCGCTTACGTCCATATCTGTTATTTATTAACGTCTATTAATAAAAGAATAATAATGACATTTATTAAGGGCTTACTCTGTGCCAAGCACTGTTCTAAGCGCTGGGGAGGTTACAAGGTGATCAGGTTATCCCACGGGGGGCTCACAGTCTTCATCCCCATTTTCCAGATGAGGTCACCGAGGCCCAGAGAAGTGAAGTGACTTGCCCAAAGTCACACAGCTGACAAGTGGTGAAGTCGGGATTTGAACCCATGACCTCTGACTCCAAAGCCCTGGCTCTTTCCACTGAGCCACATCCATCTACCCTAAGCTTGCTGTGGTCAGGGAATGTGTCCATTACATTGTTATATTGTACTATCCCAAGCACTTATTATAGTGCTCTCCACACAGTAAGCACTCAATTAATACGATTAACTGACTGACTGACTGATTATTAAAGGCCACCTCATTTTCACACCACCTCAGTCATTCATTCATTCATTCAATCGTATTTATTGAGCGCTTAGTGTGTGCAGAGCACTGGAATAAGCGCTTGGAAAGTACAAGTCGGCAACATATAGAGACGGTCCCACCCAACAACGGGCTCACAGTCTAGAAGGGGGAGACAGACAACAAAACAAAAAAAAAAAAACATGTGGTCAGGTGTCAAGTCATCAGAATAAATAGAAGTAAAGCTAGAAGCACATCATTGACAAAATAAATAGTAAATAGGTACAAGTAAAATAAATAGAGTAGTAAATCTGTACAAACACATACACAGGTGCAGTGGGGAGGGGAAGGATGTAGGGCGGGGGGATGGGGAGGAGGACAGGAAAAAGGGGGCTCAGTCTGGGAAGGCCTGCTGGAGGAGGGGAGCCTCAGTAGGGCTTTGAAGAGAGGAAGAGAGCCAGTTTGGCAGATGTGCGGAGGGAGTCCATTCCAGGCAGGGGAAGGACGTGGGCCGGGGGTCGACGGTGGGGCAGGCGAGAACGAGGCACAGTGAGGAGGTTAGCGGCAGAGGAGCGGAGAGTGCGGGCTGGGGTGTAGAAGGAGAGAAGGGAGATAAGGTAGGAGGGGGCGAGGTGATGGAGAGCCTTGAAGCCGAGAGTGAGGAGTTTTTGCCTGATGCGTAAGTTGACTGGTAGCCACTGGGCATTTTTGAGGAAGGGAGAAACATGCCCAGAGTGTTTCTGCACAAAGATGATCCGGGCAGCAGCGTGAAGTATAGACTGAAGTGGGGAGAGACAGGAGGATGGCAGATCAGAGAGGAGGCCGATGCAGTAATCCAGTCGGGATAGGATGAGAGATTGAACCAGCAGGGTAGTGGTTTGGACGGAGAGGAAAAGGCGGATCTTGGTGATGTTGCGGAGGTGAGACGGGCAGGTTTTGGTGACAGATTGGATGTGAGGGGTGAACGAGAGAGCAGAGTAGAGGATGACACCAAGATTGCGGGCTCATGAGACGGGAAGGATGGTAGTGCCATCTACAGTGACGGGAAAGTCAGGGAGAGAGCACGGTTTGGAAGGGAAGATAAGGAGTTCAGTCTTGGACATATTGAGTTTTAGATGGCGGGCAGACATCCAGATGGAGATGTCCTGAAGGCAAGAGGAGACCCGAGCCTGAAGGGAGGGAGAGAGAGCAGGGGCAGAGATGTAGATTTGGGTGTCATCAGCGTGGAGATGATAGTTGAAGCCGTGGGAGCGAATGAGTTCACCAAGGGAGTGAGTGTAGATAGAGAACAGGAGGGGACCAAGAACTGATCCTTAAGGAACCCCTACAGTAAGGGGATGGGAGGGGGAGGAGGATCCCGCAAAGGAGACTGAGACTTAATGGCCGGAGAGATAAGAGAAGAACAGGGAGAGGATGGAGTCAGTGAAGCCAAGGTTGGATAGCGTGTTGAGGAGAAGGGGGTGGTCCACAGTGTCGAAGGCAGCTGAGAGGTCGAGGAGGAATAGGAAAAAGTAGGAGCCTTTGGATTTGGCAAGAAGGAAATCACTGGTGACCTTTGATCAACGACTGATCTTGGCCTAGTCCCAGTTAACGCTAATGTACTGGGTGTGCCTAATGGAAAGAGCACGGATTTGGGAGTCAGAGGAGGACCTGGGTTCTACTCCCTGCTCCGCCATGTACCTGCTGGGTGACCTTGGGCAAGTCACTTCACTTCTCTGGTCCTCAGTTACCTCTTCTGCGTAATGGAGATTAAGACTATGAGCCCGTGTCGGACAGGGACTGGGTACTATTCATTCATTCATTCATTCGTATTTATTGAGAGCTTACTGTGTGCAAAGCAGTGTACTAAGCACTTGGGAAGTACTACAACCCGATCGTCTCGTATCTACCCCAGCGCTTAGTACAGTGGCCGGCACATTGCAGGAACATATCTACCGATTCTCTTATATTGTACTCTCCCAATAATTTAGTACAGGGCGCTGCACACAGTTAGGACTCGATTGATTGATTGATTGATAATAATTGCTTTACAAATGCTACAAACAAATAGCCAATCTCCATGGCCACCATTCCGTGTAGACGGCTGGCATTATGATCCATTCGGGCATGGTGGTCCTGGATAATAATAATAATGATGATGGCATTTCTTAAGCACTTACTATGTGCAAAGGACTGTTCTAAACGCTGGGGAGGTTACAAGGTGACCAGGCTGTCCCACGAGGGGCCTCACAGTCTTCACCCCCATTTTGCAGATGAGGTAACTGAGGCTTAGAGAATTGAACTGACTTGCCCAAAGTCACACAGCTGACAAATGGCAGAGCCGGGGTTTGAACCCATGACCTCTGACTCCAAAGCCCGGACTCCTTCCACTAAGCTACGAGGTCTCAGCTACTGGCTGACAATTTTTCTCCGTGGGAGACTCCATGGTCACCAGTAGTTCCCACGTGAATGACCCCAAAGGGTGGGGACCCAGAATCCCCCAGGCTTGAAGGGCCTCTGTCGTCAGGGAGAAGAAGGTTCTACCGCCATTTTAGAGGCATTTCCCCGCTATCATTGTCCCCATGGCGGCCTTCATGTCCCGGTTCCTCAGGCTGTAGATGAGAGGGTTCAGGGCGGGGGGAACCGCCGTGTAGAACACGGACACCAGCAGGTCCAGGGCCAAGGGGGAGTCTGACACGGACTTGAAGTAGGCGAAAACTCCGTTCACTATGAGTAAAGACAAGATGGCAAGGTGGGGCAGGCAGGTGGAGAAGGCTTTGGCCCAGCCCTCGGCGGCCGGCATCCTCAGCACGGCCCGGAAGATGCGTGCGTACAAGACGACGATGCCGACGAAACAACAGAGGCCCAGAAACATGCTGAAGCCCAGAATGGCGATCTCGTCGATGAAGCGTCTGGAACAGGAGATCTGGATGAGGGAACGGATGTTGCGGAAGAACTGACGGATGGCGTGGGTGTCACAGAAGGGGAGGGAGAAAGTCACGGCAGTGTGGATGACTCCGTTCAGCCCCCCGCCCAACCATGAGGCGGCCGCCATCTTCCCACAGGCCCCTCGGTCCATGATGACCTCGTAGCGCAGGGGGAGGCATATGGCCGCATAGCGATCGTGGGACATCGCCGTAAAGAGGGACAGCTCTAAGGCGGCAAACTGGACCACCAAGAAGACCTGGGTGGTACAGCCCAGGAAGGAGATGGATCTACGGTCGGCCAGGGAGCTGTGGATGAATTTGGAGACGGTGACTGATGTAGCAGAGGTCGAGGACAGACAGGTTCCTGAGGAAGAAATACATGGGGGTGTGGAAGTTTCGGTCGAGGGCGGTGACGGCGACGATGAGGAGATGCCCCGTCAGGGATGCCTGGTAGACCAGGAGGAACAGCGTGGCAGGGTGCAGCTCCCGGACCTCCTAGAATCCCAGGAGCAGGAATTCCTTCAGGGCAGTGTGGTTGACCATTTCTTCCTTGTGGGATGGATGGATGTGAAAATATTAAGTTATCCAAGTAGTGTTGCCTAGTGTTAAAGCAGTGCTTGGCACATAGTAAGCGCTTAAAAATGCCATTAATATTATTATTATTATTAGTGAGTAGAGCACGGTCCGGGGAGTCTGAAGACCTGGGCTTTAATCCTGGTTCTGCCTTTTGTCTGCTGTGTGACTTTGGGCAAGTCACTTCGCTTCTCAGAGAAGCAGCGTGGCTCAGTGGAAAGAGCCAGGACTTTCGAGTCAGAGGTCATGGGTTCAAATCCCGGCTCTGCCAACTGTCAGCTGTGTGACTTTGAGCAAGTCACTTCACTTATCTGGGCCTCAGTGACCTCATCTGTCAAATAGGGATGAAGATTGTGAGCCCCACGAGGGCCGACCTGACCACCTTGTAACCTCCTCAGCGCTTAGAACAGCGCTGTGCACAAAGTAAGCGTTTCATAACTGCCATTAGTATTATTATTATTCTCTGGACCCGAGTTCCTTCAACTGTAGAATGAGGATTAAATCCTACTCTTTCTTCCTTTGCATTTTCTGCTCTGCTCCCCTCTACCCAGGGCATGACGTCTACAGATGAAAGACATTCAATCAATGCTATTGATTGATCGATGGATTGAGTATTGGGAAATGCTGCCCAGGAAGGGAAATATTTGAGAAAAATCCCAGCAGCTTTAATTTTTCTCCAAAACGAGGAAAGCTACAACTACAGCTGAATCCAAGTTCCTCCAGTTTTCATGATAAAAATAATAATAATAATGATGGTATTTATTAAGTGCTTACTATGTGCTGAGCACTGTTCTAAGCGCTGGAGGAGATCCAAGGTCATCAGGCTGTCCCACGTGGGGCTCACCATCTTAATCCCCAGTAAAATGGGGATTAAGACTTTGAGCCCCAGGAGGGACAACCTGATCACCTTGTACCCCCCGCAGCGATTAGAACAGTACTTTGCACATGGTAAGCACTTAATAAATGCCATCGTCATCAACAGTACTTGGCACATAGTAAGCGCTTAGCAAATACCGTCATCATTATTATTATTATTACCGACTCTGTTATATTCTTATGATATCCCCCTCATATCCCCCTCATATCCTCCTCCCCATCCCCCACTCCCTACCTCCCTCCTCTCCCCACAGCACCTGTGTATATGTTTGTACAGATTTATTACTCTATTTATTTTACTTGTACATATTTACTAATTATTTTTTTGTCAATGATGTGCATCTAGCTTTACTTCTATTTATTCTGATGACTTAACACCTGACCACATGTTTTGTTTTGTTATCTGTCTCCCTCTTCTATACTGTGAGCCTGTTGTCGGGTAGGGACAGTCCCTATATGTTGCCAGCTTGTACTTCGCAAGCGCTTAGAACAATGCTCTGCACACAGTAAGCGCTCAATAAATACGATTAAATGAATGAATGAATATTCTTCCAGTTGCTTGATTCGGTGTTCTTCACACAAGCGCTTAATAAATAGCACTAATTGATTGACTAATGCCTGCCTCTCCATGTGCAGTGTAGGCTCACTGGGGCAGCGATCACGTCCACCAACTCTATTACGTTGGACTCCTCCAATCGGTCATTCAGTGCTCTGTGCACAGTGAGCGCTGGATAATACCACTGATACTTTGACTAACGTATGCCTCTAATTCTGGACCGTAAGCTCGTTCATTCCTTCATTCAGTCGTATTTTTTGAGAGCTTACCGTGTGCAGAGCACTGGACTAAGTGCTTGGAAAGTACAATTCGGCCGCAGATAGAGACAATCCCTACCCAACAACGGGCTCACAGTCTAGAAGGGGGAGACAAACAACAAAACAACAAACCAAAACAAGTAGGTAGGCAGTGGGCATCGAACGTGGCTACTCACTCTGTACTAATGTGCTCTCCCAAGAGCTTAGTGCAGTGCTCTGCACCCAATAAGCCCCCATGGATTGATAGATTCCCTCCTTAGCTCTCACAATAACCTTAGTCTCAGCCACGGCTCTCACGATCACCAGAAAGTGCTCTAGATCTCTGATGGTCTTCCCATCTGAGCCCGGAACCGGTGGCCAATACTCCCAGAACAACGTGCTACAGAAAAAGAGGAGCCAGTTTTATGAACTCCTGAAAAATGTACGACTCTCTTCTTCTCCCATCCCTCGGGGATCCCACCTGCTCGCAGAGGTTAGGATTCCCAGTGAACCGTTACGTTCAACCTTTAGGAACAGAAAAATGTCCAAACTGAAGGGAGAGATTGGTCCACCTAGATTTATCCCCCTAGATTTACAATAATTATTATTATCATCATTGCTGTTGTATTTGTTGAGTGCTCACTAGATTATTATGATATTTGTTTAGCACTCTGCTATTATTATGGTATAAATTAAGCACTCACTATATTATTATTATGGCATTTATTAAGCATTTACTCCATTCTTATTATGGTATTTAAGCAGTAACTATTTTATTATTATGGCATTTGTTAATAACAACAACAACAATAATAATAATAATAATGGCATTTGTTAAGCGCTTACTATGTGTCAAGGTTGTCCCACGTGGGGCTCACAGCCTTAATCCCCATTTTACAGATGAGGGAACTGAGGCACAGAGATTAAAACTGTGAGTCCCACATGAGACAACCTGATCACCTTGCATCTGCCCCCCAGAGCTTAGAACAGTGCTTGGCACATAGTAAGTGTTTAACAAATACCAACATTATTATTATTATTATTATTATTATTATTATTATTATTATTAATCCCCATTTTCCAGATGAGGTAACTGAGGCCCAGAGAAGTGAAGTGACTTACCCAAAGTCACACAGCTGACAAGTGGTGGAGCCGGGATTAGAACCCATGACCTCTGGCTCCCAGGCCCGGGCTCTTTCCATTGAGCCACGCTGCTCCTAAGCACTTACTCAATTACTATGGCATTTGTTAAGCACTCACTATCTCATGGGATTTGTTAAACACTCACTATACTATTATTATGGGATTTGTTAAGCACTCGCTGTGTTATTATTTAAGCATTTGTTAAGCACTTGCTATATTATTATTGTGGTATTTGTTAACTCACTATATTATTATTACAGCATGTGTTAAGCACTTACTCTATTATTATGGTATTTGTAAGAAACTCACTATATCATTACTATGACATTTGTTAAGCACTTACTATATTATTATTATGATATTTGTTAAGCCCTTACTATATTATTATTATGGCATTTATTAAGAATGCACTATATTATTATTATGGCACATGCCAAGTACTTACTGTATTATTATTATTGTGGTATTTGTTAAGCATTCACTATATTATTATTATTGTAGCATTTGTTAAGCACTTACTATATTATTATTATGGCATTTGTTAAGCACTCACCATCTTATGGGATTTGTTAAACACTCACTATATTATTATTACGGGATTTGTTAAGCAATTATATTATTATTATTAATGCATTTGTTAAGCACTTGTTATATTATTATTATGGTATTTGTTAAGCACTCACTATATTATTATTACGGCATTTGTTAAGCTTTTGCTATATTATTATTATGGCATTTGTTAATCAATCAATCAATCGTATTTATTGAGCGCTTACTGTGTGCAGAGCACTGTACTAAGCGCTTGGGAAGTACAAGCTGGCAACATATAGAGACAGTCCTTACCCAACAGTGGGTTCATAGTCTAGAAGGGAGAGACAGAGAACAAAACAAAACATATTAACAAAATAAATAGGATATCATTTATGATAATAATAATGATGACATTTTTAAGCGCTGACTATGTGCCAAGCACTGTTCTAAGTGCTGGGGGGATACAAGGTGATCACGTTGTCCCCCGTGGGGCTCCCAGTCTTCATCCCCATTTTCCAGATGAGGGAACTGAGGCCCAGAGAAGTGAAGTGACTTTCCCAAAGTCACACAGCTGACAAGTGGCAGAGCCGGGATTAGGACCCACGACCTCTGACTCCGAAGCCCGGGCTGTTTCCACTGAGCCACACTGCTTCTCTTATTCATTCATTCATTCATTCATTCAATCGTATTTATTGAGTGCTTACTGTGTGCAGAGCACTGTACTAAGCGCTTGGGAAGTACAAGTCTTCATTCAGTCATATTAAGTGAGCTCTTAATATGTGCAGAGCACTCCACTAAGCGCTTAGTACAGTGCTCTGCATCAGGTAAGCACTTAATGAATGCAATTACGGCTTCTATTATGTACCTATGAGAAGTACATAGTACCGATGTACCATGAGAAGCAGCGTGGCTCAGTGGAAAGAGCCCGGGCTTGGGAGTCAGAGGTCATGGGTTCAAATCCCGGCTCTGTCAATTTTCAGCCGTGTGACTTTGGGCAAGTCACTTCACTTCTCTGGGCCAAAGTTCCATCATCTGTAAAATGGGGATGAAGACTGTGAGCCTCACGTGGGACAACCTGATCACCTTGTATCTTCCCCAGTGCTTTGCACATAGTAAGCACTTTGCAAATGCCATTATTATTATTATTATTACCATTATTACCTGAACATGAATTCCTGGGCCACAGGTTAAGTGGATTGTCCAAACAGCGCTTAGAATAGCGTTTGACGCCTAGTAAGCGCTTAACAAATGTCATAAACACAAACAAACAACAAAACTCCAGGTGTGCCAGGAGATTAGCAAAGGCCTAGCAGGAAGTGCAGTGTCTCAGGTGGCTTCACTGTGTCTCTGAGCTCCTCGGCCCTCCCTAGACAAGCACCCTAACTAGTAAAAGCGGTGACGGGACTGGACACAGTGATACAAAGATGCCCTGCAATAGGAAAGGGATCAAATATCCCACCCTCCCCACGGCTCGGCTCGTTCAGGCCTCTCGTCGAAGGGAGAGGAGGTGACCATCAGAGATTTGCCCTTGGGGTTCCGGCGTTTGGAGAAGAGGAAGCAGACGAGATTGGTCGACTCAATCCCTCCCTTCTCAGTTGGTACGTGAGAACTCTATGTGCAATTCAATCCGTAGTCAGGTTGTCAGGAAAAGTGTCGGATGAGGGGTTTAGCAGCCACAGCGAAGAAGCAGTGTGGCCTATCGGAAAGAGCCCGGGCCTGGGAGCCAGAAGGACCTGGGTTCTAATCCCAGCTCTGACTCTTGTCTGCTGTCTGCCTCGGACAAGTCACTTGGCTTCTCTGTGCCTCAGTGACCTCAACTGTAAAATGAGGATTAAGACTGTGAGCACCATGTAGGACAGGGACTGCGTCCACCTTGATTATCTTGTATCTACCCCAGCGCTTAGAAGAGAAGAGCGCAGAGAAGCAGCGTGGCTCAGTGGAAAGATCCCGGGCTTTGGAGTCAGAGGGCATGGGTTCTAATCCCGGCTCCACCAATTGCCAGCTGTGGACTGTGGACAAGTCACTTAACTTCTCTGTGCCTCAGTTACTTCATCTGTAAAATGGGGATTAAGACTGTGAGCCCCCTGTGGGACAACCTAATCACCATGTAACCTCCCCAGCTTTTATAACAGTGCTTTGCACATAGTAAACTCTTAATAAATGCTATCATCATTATTATTATTAAAGCACCTGGCACATAGTAAGTGCTAAACGTGTACCATAAAAAATTTTTTTTCCTGAAAGGATTCAGACAATCTCCATGCATCTCTGGACTGCATGCTCGTCCATTTGTTTATTTTTTATTATTTATTATAATACAGTGTCAAGCACTGTTCCAAGCACTGGGGTAGATACAGGCTAATCTTTTTGGATGCAGTTCTGGTCCCACGGAGAGCTCACAGTTTAAGTAGGAAGGAAGACAAGCTCAGTAAGGTCAGGGAATGTGTCTATCAATTCTGTTGTACTCTCGAAGTGCTTAGTATAGCACACCGTGAGGGCTCAATAAATACCACTGGAAGATCGATATTGATGTGGGGATAAAGAGTGTATAATAATGGAACGAGCAGAGGGCTGGGAGTCACTTTCCTGCTGTGTGATCTTGTACAAATCACTTACATTTTCTATGACTCAGTTTCCTCGTCTATAAGATGGGCATTAAAATATCTGTTTTCCTTCCTCTTAGACTATAAGCCCCTTGTAGGACAGGAACTGCATCTGATCTAATAATAATAATAATAATAATAATAATAATAATAATAATAATAATAATAATGACAATTATGGTATTTGTTAAGTACTTACAATGTGCCAAGCACTGGTCTAAGGACTAGGATAGATAGAATTTCATCAGGTTGTCCCACGTGGGGGTCTCAGTCTTAATCCCCATTTTACAGAGGAGGTAACTGAGGCGCAGAGAAGTGAAGTGCCTTGCCCATAATCACAAAGCTGATAGGTGGCAGAGCCGGGATTAGAACCCAAGACCTCTGACTCCCAAACCCGGGCTATTTCCACTATGCCACGATTGGACTTTATCCCTTCCACCTCTTGGAACATAGTATGTGCTCAATAAATGCCACAAGTACTATTCAAATCCGGTGAATCGAACATATTACTATTATTATTATTATTATTATTATTATTATTATGTGGGTAGAAATAGAAAATGGTAACTTCAAACCGCCTGTGTGTCATCAATCATTCGATTAATCAATGGTATCAATGGTATTTATTGAGCGCTATCAATTAATCGTATTTCTTGAGCCCTTACTACGTGCAGAGCACTGTACTAAGCACTAAGGAGAGTATGGTACAACAGAATTGGTTGACATGTTCCTTGTCCACAAGGAGTTTATAGTAGAGAAGGGGAAGCAGCCACTGATTAATTCAGCCATCCATCAATGGCGTGTATTGAGCGCTGACCACACTCAGAGAACTGTACTTAGCTCTTGGGTGAGTCAAATGTGTGTCACCATGATCTTGCCCACCAGAAGAAAGTAGTAATAATATTCATTCATTCAATTGTATTTATTGAGCGCTTACTGTGTGCAGACCACTGCATTAAGCGCTTAGTAGTAAATAGTAGTAATGGTATTTACAAAAACTTACTGTGTGATGATTTGACATGTTTTGTTTTGTTGTCTGTCTCCCCCTTCTAGACTCTGAGCCCGTTGTTGGGTAGGGACCGTCTCTAGATGTTGCCAACCTGTACTTCACAATCGCTTAGTACAGTGCTCTGCACACAGGAAGCGTGCAATAAGTACGATTGAATGAATTAATCTGTAATGGCTAAAAACGCTTTTCTCCTACAGAGCTAGGACATCTTATCTCTGGGAAGGAAATGGCCAACGGCACGGAGGTGACGGAATTCCTCCTGCTGGGATTCTCAGAGGTCCGGGAGCTGCAGCTGGCCCAGGCCGCGCTGTTCCTCCTGGTCTGCCTTGCGGCGCTGACGGGGAATCTCCTCATCGTCGCCGTCACCGTCCTCGACTGGCGCCTCCACACCCCCATGTACTTCTTCCTCAGGCACCTGTCCGTCCTCGACCTCTGCTACATCTCCGTCATTGTCCCCAAATCCATCCACGACTCCCTGACTGACCACAGAGAGATCTCTGTCCCCGGTTGCATCTCTCAAGTCTTCTTAGTAATCACCCTTGCAGGCGTCGAAGCGGCCCTGCTCACGGCGATGTCCTACGACCGCTACGTGGCCATCTGCCTCCCCCTGCGCTACAACCTCACCATGGACCGAGGGGCCTGCGGGAAGATGGCGGCCGCCTCCTGGCTGGGTGGTCCCGTGAGGGCCGCCACGCACGCGGCCGCCACCTTCTCCGTCGGCTTTTGCGGGTCCAACGTGATCCGGAATTTCTTCTGTGACGCTTGCCAAATGATGGAACTTTCAGGCCCCAGTGGGAACCTCCAGGATATTGGAGTTACGGTCTTCTCCATCGTTCTGAACGTCTCATGTCTTGTCTCCATCGTGGTCTCGTACATGCACATCTTCCGGGCCGTGCTGAGGATGCCGGCCTCCGAGGGCAGGGCCAAAGCCTTTTCCACCTGCCTGCTCCACCTCGCCGTGGTGATTTTATTCATCTCCACGGGAACTGTCGCCCACCTCGAGCCGCCCTCACACTCCTCCTCTACGCTGGACCTGCTGGTATCCGTGTTCTACACCGTGGTGCCCCCCGCCCTCAACCCCCCCATCTACAGCTTGAGGAACCGGGACGTGAAGGCCGCCCTGAGGAGGGTGCTGGGAGTGATAGGATGGCTCTGAGAAACAGGGACACATGAAGTTCGTCCTGGGGACGGGTACCTTTGGGGGAAAATCCTGTAGGAAACGTGTCACCTTCTTATGTTCATATTTGTTAAGTGCTTACTATGTGCGAAGCACTGTTCTAAGCGCTGGGGTGGATACAAGGTCATCAGGTTGTCCCACGTGGGGCTCACAGTCTTATTCTCCATTTTACAGACGAGGGAACTGAGGTCCAGAGAAGTGACTTGCCCAAAGTCACACAGCTGACGAGTTGCGGAGCCGGGATTAGAACCCACGGTTTCAGACTCTTTCCACTAAGCCGCGCTGCTTCTCTTCTCTTCTTCTAGGGAAGGCTCAGGCAATCAATCACTCAATTAAACTACCAATTTTTTCATGGTAATTGTCGAGCACTTACTATGTGCCAGGCGCTGAACTAAGCACCGGGGTAGATACAAACTCATCAGGTTGGACACAGTCCCTGTCCCACATGGTAATCACTCCCAGTTCGCTAGTGGAACCCTGAAACAAACTCCATTAATACTGATAATAATTTTGGTATTTGATAAGCGCTTACTATGTGCAAAGCACTGTTCTAAGCGCTGGGGAGGATTCAAGGTGATCAGGTTGTCCCATGTGGGGCCCACAATCTTAATCCCCATTTTCCAGATGAGGGAACTGAGGCCCAGGGAAACTGAGTGATTTGCCCAAAATCACATAGCTGACAAGCGGCAGAGGCGGGATTTGAACCCTAAGCCCGGGCTTTTGCCACTGAGCCACGCTGCTTCTTTGGGTTGATCCCCCAAACCTACCCGGGGGAGGGGCTTAGGATGCATTTAGCATCATTTCTTGTTCTCTCTAGATTCGCAATCAGAAGACGTCAGAAAATACAACAGATTAAATGAACGACAGATTGTTTGAGGTCATGAACACGATGAAACTCAGAAAAGCAGCGTGGCCTAGTCGATAGAGCGTGGACCCGGGAATCAGAATGACCAGGGTTCTCATCTCGGCTCTGCTATCTTTCTGCCGTGGGACCTTGGGCGAGTCTCTTCACTTCTCTGGGCTTCAGTTCCCTCGACTGGAAAATGGGGATTGAAACTGTGAGCCCCTTGTGGGACAGGGACTGTGTCCAACCTGTTTAGCTCGTATCGCATCGCGGCGCTTAGTCCAGTGCCTGGACCATAGTAAGCGCTTAACAGGTGCCACTGAAGAAAAAAAAAGAAGCTGAAGCACCCACCCGTTGACCCAGATGGTCACTAACAGGGGAAACCGTTAGGATGCCGTTGCCATGGGAACGCCGTGCCATCACCGGATCCTCATCTCTGTGGGGAATCAAGGGCTGCGAGGACGAGTCGCCAGGTTCCGGTCCTCCGGGGACCCATCTCGGGGCAGCTGTGGCTTTATCTAGGGGGACAGAGGCCCTGTCTGGAAAGCGCGTCTCAGTGTCCACGGGAGAACAGAGAGGGGCTGACGGCTCCTCGCCGTCCCTCCGTGGCCGCAGCATCCAGGTGCCCTAGGAGAGAGGGGGGGCCGGACCAGCCCACAGCGGTTCTGGGCTCCCCCCGCCCCACGCTGTCCCGGTGAGAGGGTGGGGAGGGACAGGGAGGGACCATGAGGCTAACTGATGTGAGTGTGAGGGTCACTCTGGGAAGACGTTCGTACCCGGAGTCCAGGGTGGAGTTGGAGCCAGGACTGGGTACGCAAGCAGAGAGAAAACATTTGCCCTTACGGTAGCCCCCTGGCCCCCTCCATCCACCACCCAAACCATGGCTAGGGCGTTCAAGCGCTTAGTACAGTGCTCTGCACACAGTAAGCACTCAATAAATATAATTGAATGAATGAATGGCATGCCGTCAGCTCCAGGCCGTGGTGACTTCAACTCTCCGGGCAGGGACAAGACAGTATGACTGAGACTGCACCATCCAGATGTTTCATCACCAATTCCTCCTCACGGGTCTTCCCCCCACGCCACCCCAAATCTTGAGCGGGTTCAAGAGAGAAGCAGTGCAGCCTAGCAGATAGAGCGTGGGCTGGGAGTCAGAGGCCTTGGGTTCAAAAAACAGCTCCCCATCTTTTTCATTTTTTAATGGTATTTGTGATGTGCTTACTATGTGTCAAACATCGTTCCAAGCACTGGGCAAGTTAATCAGGTTGGACACAATCCCTGCATCTCTTGAGGCTTACAGACTGAGCAGGAGCGAGAACAGGAGAAGTGAGGCACAGAGAAGGTAAGTGACTTGCCCAATGTCACACAGCAAGCAATTGGCAGAGCTGAAAATAGAGCCCAGACGCATGCTCTTTCCAATGGGCCAGGCCGCTTCTCTTCTGGGTGATTAGGGGCAAGTTGCTTCGCTTCTCTGGACCTCAGTTCCCTCATCTGTAAGATGGGGACTGAGACTGTGAGCCCTGTGTGGGACGGTGACTGTGACCAACCCAATTTTCTTGTATTCACACCAGATCTT
>NW_024044951.1:0-81335 GCF_015852505.1 Tachyglossus aculeatus | reverse complement strand
GATGTCCTACGACCGCTTCGTATCCATCTGCCATCCCCTGCACTATGAGGTCATCATGAAACGAGGGGCCTGTGGGAAGATGGTGGCGGCTTCCTGGATCAGTGGGAGTTTCATAGCAGCGATGCCCTCGGCTGGGACCTTCTCCGAGCCCTTCTGCGGTTCCGAGGAGGTCCCCCAATTCTTCTGTGACTTCTCCTCCATAATCAAGTTCTCCTGCTCTAAAATTCACATCCCCTTCGATGTGATCTTAGCCATCAGCGCCTGTCTTGGTATCTTCTGCCTGGTTTGCATTCTCGTCTCGTACGTACGCATCTTCTTGGCCGTGCTGAGGACGCCAGCCTCCGAGGGCCGGGCCAAGGCCTTCTCCACCTGTTTGCCTCACCTCATCTTCACGACTGTGTTTTTCACCACGGTTGCCTTCGCTAATTTAAAACCACAATCTCCACACAGATCTCTCCATGCCGGCGTCTCAATTAATCTCCATCCTCCAGATCCACTGGGTGGGTGGCGGGAATGGACGGGGATTTATTAAGCACTAGCACTATGTACTAAGAACTGGGGTAGACACAAACGTATCAGACTGTGTCCCTGTCCTACATGGGGCTCACGGTCTTTATCCCCGTTTTTCAGATGAAGAAACCAAGGCACAGAGAAGTGAGTTGACTTGCCTAAGGCCGCACAGCAGACGAGTGGTGGAACCGGAATTAGAAGCTAGGTCCTTCTGCCTTCTGAGCCGGGGCTCTAACCACTAGGTTAGGCTTCTTCTCATCGTCTGTGGACAAGCGCGGCGTCCTCTGGGCCTCCTCTGCTTTCAAGGACCTTTCAATCTAGTGTAGAAGCCTAGACCGTAGATGAATTACAGAGAAGGGATGGTAGAGTGTAAGAGTAATGTACACGAGTGCTTCAGGGATGGGAGATGACATGGAAGAGTGGGCCAATCACATAGGGAAATGAGGTGGTAGTCTGGGAAGACTTCCTGGAAGAAGGGTGATTTGGGTAGGGATTCGAAGATGGGAAGAGTGGTAGCAGTCTGTAGGCTATCAAGCGGAAGGGAGGTCCAGGCCAGAGGGAGGAGGTGAGCTAGGGGTCGGCTGTGAGGAGTTAAGTGTGTGGGAAATCGGGGAGGTGAGGTAATGATAATAATAATAATAATAATAATAATAATAATAATAACAATGGCATTTATTAAGCGCTTACTATGTGCAAAGTACTGTTCTAAGCGCTGGGGAGGTTACAAGGTGATCAGGCTGTCCCACCGGGGGCTCACAGTCTTCATTCGCATTTTACAGATGAGCACAGAGAAGTGAAGTGACTTGCCCAAAGTCACACAGCTGACAACTGGCGGAGTCGGGATTTGAACCCATGACCTCTGACTCCAAGGCCCGTGTTATTTCCACTGAGCCACAAAGGGAAAAGCTGATTGAGTGCCTTAAAGCGGATAGCAAGGCGTTTCCGTTTGATGTCGAGGACGATGGGCATTTATCGGAGGCTTCTGAGGAGCGGGGAGACGTGGACAGAATATTTTTAGTAAAATAATCTGGGCAGCAGAGTGACGTAGGGACCAGAGAGGGCGGAGACTGGAGGCAGGGAGTTCAGTGAGGAGACTGTTGCTGTAATCAAGGTAAGATAAGTGTTTAGATTCACGTGGTAGCAGTTTGGATGGAGAGGAATAGGGGGGATTCTAGGGATTTCGTGAAGGTAGAATCGACGGGATTTGGTGACAAACTGAAGATAAATAAATGGAGGATAATGTCAAGGTTAACCAGCTTACGAGACAGGGAAGACGCTAGCGTTGTCTACAGTGATTGAAAAGTCTGATGGAGAACAGGGATTGGGTGGGAAGACGAGAAGCTCTGTCTTAGAAACCTTGAGTTTGAGATCTGAGTGGGATATCCTCACTGCTTAGTCCAGTGCTCTGCACACAGTAAGCGCTCAATAAATACGATTGAATGAATGAATATCCAAGTACAGATGTCCTGAAGGCGACAGTGATTGAATAGTCTGGGGGAAGACAGTGCTTGGGAGGGAAGCTCTGTTTAAGACATGTTAAATTTGAGGAGGGAGTGAGAAATCCAAATAAAGATGCACTGAAGGAGAACAACCTGAAGAGAAGGAGACAGATCAGGGGTGGAGATGTAGATTTGGGAATCTATATCTGTACTGTGGAGATGGGAGGGAGGATGAATGAAGGAGCAAGTAAGAGTGGCTTAGAACGGAGTGAAAGATTTAGAGACGGGAGTTGAAGCCACAAAGGCGAGCAGAAGAAAGTGGCTAAAACTGAAGCGTGAGGGACATGGGGGAAATATCCCAGACAGAAGGAAATTTAGAGACGGGATTGGGGTGGCTGTTTACATGGGGCGGCCTGGTTGATAGTTTGCCTGTCCCGTATCAGGTACGGACGTGACAGAAAGCGGTCTTCCGTCCAGAGTGTCTAATTCCAGCTTCAGCCTCACTCCGCCTCTGATCCCGCTACTGATTTCCGCAGTTCGGACACGATGCCCGTATTCCAAGGTCCCGGAACGGTGACCTACTGACTTGAGAGCGAGTGGAAGGAGATGATTAGCTGTCCCCCGGTGACACGTTCTAGGGGCGATTGTTGCAAAGTGACGTGTAAGACGACGACACACTACCCTAAGGGCCCACCATCAGGTATGTACTCCCTCTCTGATCCACTCTCCTGTCCCAGTAGCCCCAAATCGCACCCTTAGACCCTTTCAAGCCCACCTACTCACTGGGTCTCGCTCTCCTGTCTCCCACCTCCTGTCTAAAATCACATCTCCTCCAGGAAGATCTCCAGGGTTAATTTTTATTTTCCCCTCATTTTGATCCCGAAATTACCACCTCACACTTTATGCCAATCGTGCACTTATTTACTCTGAACATCCTATAGCCCACACCCTACTTCTTTAAACCCCACTCTTAGATAGTCATTTTCCTTCTTCCTTCTTTAATAATAGCAATTGTTGTATTTGTTGAGTGCTTACTCTGTGCCAGGCACTGTACTAAGCGCTGGGGTGTATACAAACTAATGAGGTTGGACACAGTCCCCGTCCCACCTGGGCTCACAGTCTTTATCCCCATTTTACCAATGAGAGAACTGAGGCACGGAGAAGTAAAGTGATTTGCCCAAGGCTATGCAGCAGACAGGTAACAGAGATGGGATTAGAACCTATGACCTTTTGACTCCCAAACCCATGCTCTATCCACTACTCCATGCTGCTTCTCCAATATATTTTATAATAATGATAATGGTATTTGTTAAGCACTTACTATGTGCCGGGCACTGTCCTAAGCGCTGAGCACTGTTTATCTGTAATATATGTTAGGGTCTGCCTTCCCCACTCGACTGTCAGCTCCTGGAGACTACAAATCACGCCTACTGAATCTATGGTATTCTTCCAAGCGCTTAGTATAGAGGTCTGTGCATAGTAAGTAGCATTGCTGATGGGCACTTGGTTCTGAATTCTTTGGGCATTTCATAGCCACTCCATCCTCGGGCCCACAGCAGTTATGCCCCTATCTGTAATTTATTTATTTATATTAATGCTTGTATCTCCCTCTAGACTGTAAGCTCACTGTGGGCAGGAAGTGTATTAATCAAATCTGTTGTATTGTAGTCCCCCAGGTGTTTAGCATGGTGCTTCTCGCACAGTAAGCACTCAATAAATAGCATTGATTGACAGACTGATTCCTCTAGACCATAGGTTCGCTATAGGCAGGGAATGTGTCTACCAACTCTCCTGTATTGTTCTCTCCCAAGCCTCAAAACAGTGCTCTGCATATAGTAAGGGTTCAGTCTCATGGGGGAGACAGACATTAATATGAATAAATGAGCTACAGCTATGGACATAAATGCTGTGGGGCTGGGATTCCAGCTCCCGTTCTCCATAGAGATCATCTATGGATATCTATAGTGATGATCTCGGCAATCCCCCAGAAATGGTCAACGTTACCAAGGTGGCATTCCTGCTGCTGAGATTCTCAGCGGTCCGGGAGCTGCAGCTAGTCTACTCCGTGCTGTTGCTCCTGGTCTACCTGGTGGCCCTGGTGGGGAATCTCCTCATCGCCGTCATCACCACACTCGACTGGCACCTCCACACACCCATGTACTTCTTCCTCAGGAACCTGTCCATCATCGGCCTCTGCTACATCTCCGTCACCGTCCCCAAATGCATACACAACTCCCTGATCAACCTTAGATCCATCTCCTTCCTGGGCCGTGCCGCCCAGCTCTTCTCTGTGGTCCTGTTTGCCGGTTCAGAGATGTTTCTCCTCACGGTGATGGCCTACGACCGCTACGCGGCCATCTGCCTCCCCCTGCGCTACGAGGTCATCATGGACCGAGGGGCCTGTGGGAAGATGGCCGCCGCCTCCTGGCTCGGCGGGGGGCTGTTTGCAGTGACGACGTCCTCTTAAACGTTCTCCCTACCCTTCTGCGGGTCCGTCCTGATCCCACAGTTATTTTGTGATATCTCCTCCGTGGTCCGACTCTCCTGCTCCGAAACGGACCTCGTCGTCGATGTGATTGTGGTTACAGGGTCCCTTTTGGGTTTCTTCTGCCTCGCCTCCGTCGTCATCTCGTACGTGCGCATATTCTGGGCCATGCTGAGGATGCCGGCCTCCGAAGGTTGGGCCAAAGTCTTTGCCACCCGCTTGCCCGCCTCGCTGTCACGACCTTGTTTTTCACCTCGGCTGCTTTAGGTACCTTACATCCACCCTAAGACTCTTCCTCAGGTCTGGACCTGCTTGTTTCCGAGTTCTACACCATGTTGCAACCCGCCCTGAACCCCCTCATCTACAGCCTTAGGAACCAGGACGTGAAGGCCGCCATGGGGAGGGTCCTAGGTGAGAGTCCTTTCCCCCAGGATAGAAAGTACCTAATGATGCCTTGATCCTTCGGTTTCTCTCTCCTTAGACTGATTCTGAGCAAGACTCGTACATAATAATAATAATAATAATAATAATAGCATTTGGTAAGCACTTACTATATGCAAAGCACTGTTCTAAGCGCTGGGGGGATCCAAGGTGATCAGGTTGTCCCACGTGGGGCTCACAGTCTTCATCCTCATTTTACAGATGAGGGAATTGAGGCTCAGAGAAGTTAAGTGACTTGCCCAAGGTCATGCAGCAGACATGTGGCAGATCTGGGATTCGAACCCATGTCCTCTTACGGGCTCTTTCCACTGAGCCACACTGCTTCTGTAGAGAAGCATCTAGAGAAGCCGCGTTTCCTAGTGGAAAGAGCCCGGGCCTGGGAGTCAGAGGACCTGTGTTCGAATGCCGGCTCTGCCACCTGACCACTGTGAGACCTTGGGAAAGTCACTTAACTTCTCTGGGCTACAGTTTCTCCACCTGTAAAATGGGGATTAAATCCTACTCCTTCCAACTTAGAATGTAACTGGGACAGGGATTGTTTCCAACTCCTTTATCCTGTTTCTACCCCAGCACGTAGTACAGCCCATGGCACATAGTAAGCTCTTACCAAATGTGATTATTATTAGTACCCCCGTCTTTCAGGGTGCCCTTTTGTGCTTGGTCATTTAGCTTCTCTCAGCCCTCCGGGCAGGATCGATCGTGCTAAGCGCTTAGTGGTGTTCTGCACACGGTGAGTGCTCAATAAATATGTCTGAATGAATTGATCGATCGATGAACTGTATTTATTAAGCACTTACAGTGTCCTGGGTACTGCGCTAAGCACTTTGGAGAGTATAATAGAACGCTATAAGAGACACATTCCCTCCCAAAGTGTTATTACAGTCTAGACGGAGAGACTGACATTAAAATCAATAAATACATTACATATATATACATATGTGTTCTGGGACTGGGTGGTTGAAAAGGGAGCAAATCGGGGGGACGCAGAAAAAGGGGGGAGACAAGGAATTGAAGGCTTAGCCGGGGAATGCTTCTTGGAAGAGATGTGCCTTCAGTGTAGCAGTTTATCCCATGTGGAGTTGAAGACATACAGTGAGGATGAGAATTGAATATAGACAGGGGTTGGCACAAGGAGCGTAGTCTTAGAGAAGGCAGGGAGGGCAGCGAGTGGGATCAGGAGTGGGAGCGTTAAAGTGAGGTTTGGAGGACGGAGGACTGGGATATCCAAAGCAATTTAAAATGGCCGCCCCAAAACCGTGAAGCGGAAGAATCCGGTGGGTTACTGAGAAAAAACCAAGATGAACACCTCATTGTCACCTCCGCAGTTCCTCTGGAGGTTCTCCCTGTGGGACACACTCCAGTGTGACGATCACAGGGTCCCCAGCGGGGTTGTCACGTGGGGCAGGGCGACTACTCCACCCAAGGTCCCCAACGTCCCAGCGGCACCGGGCTCCCGGCGAACCAGGCCCGAACACGACTTAATGAGGCCCCACAGCCCACCTTGTGACACGTCCCCGGGGGGAAGTCCCACAGGGAACTTTTCCGGTAATGCCCGGCTTCTCCGAGGGCCCAACACTCTACAGGCAAGAAGCTAGAAGAGCCAGGACCCCACACACCTCCCGGAGATTCTCCCGCAGCCGACGTTCGGGAGCTGAGGAGACGGGGGAAGGTTGAAGGACGACAGAGACCAGAGCCCTCTCGCTCCCGGCTGACCAGGGACACTGGGCCTGTGAGAACACGGGTGAGTAGGGGGTCTTAGAGGGGAGCCGGAGGAGATGGAGAACTAGAATCCCCTCACGCCTCCAAGCGTAAAACAGATCTCTCCCTGTGACACCTCCATGACTCTCCAACCCCTGGATCTGGGTGGGCAGCGGCGATGGACAGGGATGGATCGGTGACAAACGATCTGGGTGGCCAATCGATCATATTTATTGAGCACTTCCTGTGTGCAGAGCACCGTGCTAAGTGCTGGGGAGAGTATGAGATTGGCAGACATATCCTCTGCACTCAAGGAGCTTACAGTCTAGAAGGAGAAACAAACATTAATAGAAATACATAAACAATGGATCTACCCATAAGTGTCGTGGGATCGAGAGAGCGGAGAAGAAGGGGGGCAGATTGAATTGAAGTGCGATACGGAAGGGAGTGTGAGAAGAGGAAATCAGGAATCCGTTAGGGAAGGCCTCTTGGAGGAGATGTGACTTTAATATGGCTTTGAAGGTGGGGAGAGTGAGCCTCTGTCGGCTACGAAGAGGGAGGACATTCCAGGGAAGAGACGGGACGTGGATGAGAGGTCGTCGGCCAGAGAGACGAGACGGAGGTACGGCGAATAGGTTGGCCTAAGAGGAGCGCAGTGTGCGTGCTGGCTTGTAGTGGCAGAGTAGGGAGGTGAGATAGGAGAGGGCTAGGGGATTGAGAGCTTTAAAGATGATGATGAGGAGTTTCGGTATGATGCAGAGGTGGACGGACAACCACTGGATGTTCTTGAGGAGTGGGGAAACATGGTCAGAACTGGTAACGTCAGCCGTCTCAGTGGTGTTTACTAAGCACCTACTATCGGAAGAGCACCGTGCTCATTTCTGAGGAAGACAACGACGGTGGCTACATTAGACACGGTCCTTTGAGAGGGCCGTCACTGACAACTAGGTGAGAGTTAAATTCACGTGGGAGAGAAAAGGCTCTCCTACCCCCGATTTGCCATGAAACAGGACCACATCTGGTGAGAAATCATTTAATTTGTTGTGCTCAGCACAGCGTTCTACACATAGTAGGTGTTAAAGATATGTGATCGACTGATTTAATTGGTTTCCTTCTGTCAGAAGACTGAAGGTTAAGAGGGGCAGCTTCTCAGGGTCACCCAGTCCAAACATTTGGCTCGCCTAAAACCAACCTACTCACTGGATTTTGGTCTCACCTATCCCAATATTGATGCCTCTGCCTTTCCACTGGCCTGGATCTCCCTCCCTCCTGGATCTCCCTCTCTCTTCATATAATAATAATAACGATTGCATTTGACAGCACTCCTCTAAGCGTTAGGGTAGATTCAAGGTTATTAGGTTGGACACAGTCCCTGCTCCACATGGGGCTCATTGCCTTAATCTCCATTTTACATATGAAGGAACTGAGGCACAGAGAAGTGAAGTGACATGCCCTAAGTCACACAGCAGGCAAGTGGCAGAGCCAGGACTGGAACCCAGGTGCTTCTGACTCTCAGGCCCTCGGTCTTTCCCCTAGTCCTCGCTGTCAACTCCGCAACATTGCCAAGATCCGCCCTTTCCTCTCCATCCAAACCGCTACCCTGCTAATTCAAGCTCTCATCCTATCCCGTCTGGACTACTGCACTAGCCTTCTCTCTGATCTCCCATCCTCGTGTCTCTCTCCACTTCAATCCATACTTCATGCTGCTGCCCGGATTATCTTTGTCCAGAAACGCTCTGGACATATCACTCCCCTCCTCAAAAACCTCCAATGGCTACCAATCAATCTGCGCATCAGGCAGAAACTCCTCACCCTGGGCTTCAAGGCTCTCCATCACCTCGCCCCCTCCTACCTCACCTCCCTTCTCTCCTTCTACTGCCCAGCCCGCACCCTCCGCTCCTCCACCACTAATCTCCTCACTGTACCTCGCTCTCGCCTGTCCCGCCATCGACCCCCGGCCCACGTCATCCCCCGGGCCTGGAATGCCCTCCCTCTGCCCATCCGCCAAGCTAGCTCTCTTCCTTCCTTCAAGGCCCTGCTGAGAGCTCACCTCCTCCAGGAGGCCTTCCCAGACTGAGCCCCTTCTTTCCTCTCCCCCTCGTCCCCCTCTCCATCCCCCCGCCTTACCGCCTTCCCCTCCCCACAGCACCTGTATATATGTATATATGGTTGTACATATTTATTACTCTGTTTATTTATTTATTTATTTATTTTACTTGTACATTTCTATCCTACTTATTTTATTTTGTTGGTATGTTTGGTTCTGTTCTCTGTCTCCCCCTTTTAGACTGTGAGCCCACTATCGGGTAGGGACTGTCTCTATGTGATGCCAATTTGTACTTCCCAAGCGCTTAGTACAGTGCTCTGCACATAGTAAGCGCTCAATAAATACGATTGATTGATTGATTGATTGACAGCCCATCGCTTTCCCCACTTTCAGAGAGTTCTTAAAATCGCATCTCCTCCAAGAGCCCTTCCCCGACTAAGTCCTCATTTTCCCTACTTCCTCTCGGTTCTGCCTTGCCCTTGCCATTAGATTTGCCCTCCTTATTCTCCCCACTCTCATCCCCACAGCACTTCTGTACTTATTTCAATGTATGTTTCCCCATCTAACCCGTAAGCTCCTCGTGGGCAGCAAACGTCAGCCAACTCTGCTATGTTACACTCTCGACATCGCTTAGTATAGTTCTCTGCACTAAGTGTTCAATAAACACAGTTGATGGATTAATTTGACTGTCATTGTCGGTTGAGGTTCTGCAATAACTTCCACCTCAAAGTTTGTGTAGGTGATCTCAGCAATCCTTGGGAAATGGTCAACCGCACGGCGGTGAGGGAATTTCTCCTGCTGGGATTCTCGGAGGTCCGGGAGCTGCGGCTGGTCCACGCCATGCTGTTCCTCCTGGTCTACCTAGTCGCCCTGATGGGGAATCTCCTCATCGTCGCTGTCACCGTCCTTGACCGGCGCCTCCACACCCCCATGTACCTTTTCCTCAGGAACCTGTCCGTCCTCGACCTCTGCTACATCTCTGTCAATGTCCCCAAATCCATCCACGACTCTCTGACCGACCGTAGATCCATCTCCGTCCTGGGCAGTGCCACCCAGGTCTTCTCGGTGGTCCTGTTTGCCGGTTCAGAGATGTTTCTCCTCACGGCGATGTCCTAGGACCGCTACACTGCCATCTGCCTCCCCCTGAGCTACGGGGTTATCGTGGACCAAGGGGCCTGTGGGAAGATGGCCGACGCCTCATGGCTCAGCAGGGGCTGTTTGCACTGATATTATCCCCTCGGACGTTCTCCCTACCCTTCTCCGGGTCCGTCCTGATACGACATTTTTTCTGTGATATCCCCTGTGATATCCCCAAATCATTTATTTGGTTGTGCTCAGCACAGCGTTCTGCACATAGTAAGTGGTCAAGATATTTGATCGATTGATTGATTTTGGTTTCCTTCTGCCTGAAGGTTGAAGGTTAAGGGGGCAGCTTCTTACGGTCACCCAGCCCACACATCTGGTTTGTCTAAAACCAACCTACTCACTGTATTTTGGTCTCATTCATCCGGCTACTGAGCCCTAGCCCATGCCTTTCCACTGACCTGGAATTCCCCCCCTCTTTATATATTAATAATAATAATGATTGTATTTGTCAGCACTGTTCTAAGCATTGGGGTAGATCCAAGGTTATCAGGTTGGACGCAGTCCCTGCTCCACATGAGGCTTATGGGCTTAATTCCCAATTTACAGATGAAGGAACTGAAGCACAGAGAATTAAAGTGACCCAAACCCGTCCTCTCCCTGACTTTCCCATCACTATGGACGGCACTACCATCCTACGCATCTGAGAAGCCTGTAACCTTGGTGTCCTCCTTGACTCCACTCTCCAGTTCACCCCACACATCCGATCCGTCGCCAAAACCTGCTGTCCTCACCTCCACAACGTCGCCAAGATCTGTCCTTCCCTCTCCATCCAAACCGCTACCTTGCTGGTTCAATCTCTCATCCTATACCGACTGGATTACTGCATTGGACCCCTCTATGATCTCCCAACCTCCTGTCTCTCCCCGCTTCAGTATTTACTTCACTCTGCTGCCCGGTTTATCCTTATACAGAAATGCTCTGGGCATGTCACTCCCCTCCTCCAAAATCTCCAGCTGTTGCCTGTTAACCTTCGTATGAATACAAGACTCCTCACTATTGGCTTCAAGGCTTTCAATCACCTCACCCCCTCCTTCCTCACCTCCCTGCTGTCCTCCAGCCCAGCCCATACCCTCTGCTCCTCTGGTGCCGCTAAGGTCCTCACTGGGCCTCCTTCTCACCCTTTCCTCCGTCGACCCCAGGCCCAAGTCCTACCTCTGGCCTGGAAAGCCCTCCCTCCTCACACCTGCCAAACTAGCTCTCTTTCCCTTTTCAAAACCCTACTGAGAGCTCACTTCCTCCAGGAGGCCTTCCCAGACTGAGCCCCCTTTTCCTCTGCTCCTCCTCCCCCCCATCGTCCTACTCCCTCCGTCTGCTCTACCCCCTTCCCCTCTCCACAACACTTGTGTATATTTGTATATATTTATTATTCCATTTATTTTATTTATGATGTGTATGTATATATAATTCTGTTTATCTATTTTGATAGTATTGGCGCCTGTCTTCTTCTTTTGTTTTGTGGTCTGTCTCCCCCTTCTAGACTGTGAGCCCATTGTTGGGTAGGGATTGTCTCTCTCTGTTGCCGAATTATACTTTCCAAGCACCTAGGACACTGCTCTGTACACAGTAAGCACTCAATAAGTACCGTTGAATGAATGAATAAATGAAGTGACTTGCCAGGTTCACACGGCAGGCAAGTGGCAGAACCTGAACTGGAAGCCAGGTCCTTCTGACTCTCAGTCTCTTGGTTTTTCCACTAGGCCTCGCTGTCTACTCTGACAACTCATTGCTCTCTCCACTTTCAAAGATTTCTGAAAATCACATCTCCTCCAGGAGTCCTTCTCCGACGAAGCCCTCATTTTCCCGACTTTCTCTCTTTTCTGTCTTGCCCTTGCACTTGGATTTGCACTCCTTATTCTCCCCACTCTCATCCCCACAGTACGTATGTACATATTTGAAATTTATGTCAATGTACTTCTCCCCCTGTAGCCCGTTGGCTCCTCGTGGGCAGCAAATATGTCAGCCAACTCTGCTATGTTACACTCTCCACATCGCCTAGTATAGTGCTCTGCACTAAGTGCTCAGTAAATGCAATTGATGGATTGATTTGACTATCATTGTCTGTTGAGGTTCTGAAATGGCTTCCACCTCATTGTTTGTGTAGAGGATCTCGGCAATCCTTGGGAAATAGTTAACCTCACGGAGGTGAGGGAATTCCTCCTGCTGGGATTCTCGGAGGTCCGGGAGCTGCAGCTGGTCCACACCGCGCTGTTCCCACTGGTCTACCTGGCCGCCCTGACGGGGAATCTCCTCATCGTCACCGTCACCGGCCTTGACCGGCGCCTCCAGACCCCCATGTACTTCTTCCTCAGGAACCTGTCCGTACTCGACCTCTGCTACATCTCCATCAATGTCCCCAAATCCATCCACGACTCTCTGACCGACCGTAGATCCATCTCCGTCCGGGGCTGTGCCATCCAGGTCTATTCGGTGGTCCTGTTTGCCGGTTCAGAGATGTTCCTCCTCACGGCGATGTCCTACGACCGTTACGCCACCATCTGCCTCCCCCTGCGCTACGAGCTCATCATGGACCAAGGTGCCTGTGGGAAGATGGCTGCCGCCTCCTGGTTCGGCGGGGGGTTGTTTGCACTAATATTATCGCCTAGGACGTTATCCCTACCCTTCTGCGGGTCCGTCCTGAATCGACAGTTCTTCTGTGATAACTCCTCCGTGGTCCGACTCTCCTGCTCCTAAACTGACCTCGTCGTCGATGTGATCAGAGTCACCGCGTCCCTTTAGGGCTTCTTCTGTCTCGTCTCAGTCGTCGACTCGTACGTGTGCATCTTCTGGGCCGTGCTGATGATGCCAGCCTCCGAGGGCCGTGTTAAAGCCTTCACCAACTGCCTGCCCCACCTCGCTGTCACGAACTTGTTTTTCACCTCGGCTGCCTTGGGTGCCTTACATCCACCCTCTGACTCCTCCTCAAGTCTGGACCTGCTGTTGTCCGTGTTCTACCCCGTGGTGCCCCCCGCCCTGAACCCCCTCATCTACAGCCTGAGGAACCGGGACATGAAGGCCGCCATGGGGAGGGTCCTAGGTGGGAGTCCTTTCCCCCAGGATGGAAAGTTCGTAATGATGCCTTGATCCTTTGGTTTCTCTCTCCTTGGATTGACGCTGAGCAAGGCTCACCCATCTAGAGAAGCAGCGTTTCCTAGTGGAAAGAGCCCGGGCCTGGGAGTCAGACGACCCGGGTTTGAATGCCGGCTCTGCCACGTGATACCACTGTGAGAACTTGGGCAAGTCACTTAACTACTCTGGGTTTCAGTTTCTCCATCTGTGAAATGGGGATTAAATCCTACTCCTTCCTACTTAGACTGTAACTGGAACAGGGATTATTTCCAACTCCTTTATTTTGCTTCTTCCCCAGAACTTAGTACAGCCTATGTTACATCGTAAGCTCTTAAAAAATGCCATTATTATTATTACCCCCACATTTCAGGGTGCCCTTTTGTGCTTGGTCATTTTTCTTCTCTCAGCCCTCCAGGTAGGATCGATTGTGCTAAGCGCTTAGTGGTGTTCTGCACACAGTGAGTCCTCAATAAATATGTTTCAATGAATCGATCGATTGATGAACTGTATTTATTGAACACTAACTGTGCCCTGAGGACTGTACTAAGCACTTGGGAGAGTATAATAGAACGCTATGACAGACCCATTCCCTCCCAATTGGCTATTACACTGTAGACGGGAAGACAGACATTAATACCAATAAATATATTCCAGATATGTACATATGAGTCCTGGGACTGGGCAGTTGAAAAGGGGAGCAAATCGGGGGACGCAGAAAGAGGGGGGAGGCAGGGAATTGAGGGCTTAGCTGGGGAAGGCCTCTTGGAGGAGATGTGCCTTCAGTGTAGCAGTTTATCCTAGTGGAGTTGAAGACATACAGTGAGGATGAGAATGGAATACCGACAGAGGTTGACACAAGGACCATAGTCTTAGAGAGGGCAGGGAGAGTAGCAAATGGGATAGGGAGTGGGTGGGTTAAAGTGAGGTCTGGAGGAGGGAGGACTAGCATATCCAAAGCATTTTTAAATGGCCGCCCCACAGCTGGGAAGCAGATGAAGCTGGCGGGTTACTGACGAAAAATCAAAGCGGACACCTCGTTGTCACTTCCGCAGTTCCTCTGGAGGTTCTCCCTGTGAGACGCATGTCAGTGTGACGAGTCACAGGGTCCCCAGTGGGGTTGTGACGGCTGGACGGAGGATATGAGTTCGTAAAAGCTCCGGCCGGAGACGTTAGGACATCACCGTTCGCAGGACGGACAGGTGATCAGCCGCGGTAGAATTGACAGCATGGGGCAATCAGCCACGAGAGAGCAAAAATTACAGATCGAAATGTTACAGCGTATTTTGAAGGAGCAGGGGTTCAAGGTGCCACCTGTGCAGTTGGTCCAGTTATTAGCATGGATTCGGGATCATTGTACATGGTTCCCTGAAGGTGGTTTTTAATCATCTTACCTTATGGCAAAAGGTGGGCCAGGAGCTAAAGACTCGTGAAAGCTTGTCCCAGCCCCTACCCAAAGGGGTACTGATTACATGGAGAACTGTTTTTACAGCGCTGCGGGCGCTGCATCCCGCTGAACGGGTGTTGCAGGGGGCGCCGGCGTCGCGCGACTTGGGGGCAGGGAGTGATCAGGAGGACCCCCTGTCCTTTGAAGTTTTGTCACCAACAGAGGAATTGGAGCCGGTGTACGCTGCTGTTCCGGATCCCGAGGACTTGTATCGGGACCAAGATCATAATGAATCTGGCGATCTTTCTGACTCTGGGACTGCAGACCCGAAGGAGGGATCTGATCTATACCTGCCTTTGGCCCCTCTTACAACGACGGCTGCTGCCGCACCCACAGCAAAGGACCTTTTGCAGACCCAGCGCCTGCAGGCGGTATCCCGTTCGTCGATCGTTCACCCTCCCCCCCTTGCTCCCCCTTTGTCTGCTGCACTGCCGTATGTATATGCTGTGCCTGCTACGGCGCAGCCTGCCTATGTCGGGCCCTTTCGGGCTGCCGGCAGGAGGCATTGCTCCGAGCGGATGTACAGCTACTGCAACCGATGCCAGTGGTGTATCTTCCCGGGCGGCCGGCTCAGTATGACTCTCTCCCTTATGAGTTGATTAAGGAGTTGCAGAAAAGTGTTCTCGATTATGGGTTACAGTCGTCCTACACAATGAATCTAATAGTGGCTGTCTCTGAATGATATACTGTGACACTCCATGACTGCCGCACTTTGCTGCTTTTGTTGCTTAACCCGACACAGTACTCTGTGTGGGACTCTGAGTATCGGGAAGCTGTTACCCTGAAAGTTATGGATAATATTGCTAACAATATTAGCCTTGGGGTGGGTGAGTTAATAGGGCAAGGGTAGTTTGCCATACCCCAAGCACAGGTTCAACCGAATCGGGTGGCCTTTACCCAGGCTGCCTCCTTAACCATGAAAGCGCTGAAACAAGTCCCTGATGAGGGTCAGCGGGAGACCTCTTTTGCTGCCGTCCGTCAGGGTGCTCAGGAGCCTCACGTTACGTTTCTGGATAGGCTCCAACCTGCCATACAGCATCAGATTGATTCGGAGGAGGATAAGCGGTTGTTATTGTTTCAATTGGCAATAGAAGATGCCAATGTTGATTGCAGGAAGGCCTTGGATCCCCTGCGGAACGAGGCAAAGACGCTATCAGACCTAATTAAGTCGTGCCAGAATGTTGGCTCTGAGCAGTTTAAGGCTGAAATGTTAGCCTCTGTCCTGGCGCAACAATTTACGGTAGCCCGGGCGGCGCCCCCTGATGCGGGGCTCAACACGGTCAGAATGCTTATGATCTGGAGCCTGATGGGGAGTCTTTGCCTGCCTGTCACGGGGAATGGTCTTTATTGGGCACATATTCTTGATCCACCCGTCTTCAAACCTTTAACCTGGTGGGATCCTACACCATCTGTCGGGAATAATGACACTGAATGGATAGGTGGGGTATGAATGACCCCGGCGATAGACGGAGGGCCTAACAATACTAGTTTTTTTGCTCTCAACAATACTGAGTTTGTAACTGACCTTCCACCCCTTTGTCTGACAACTAGTAATGACAGCGACATCGGCTGTATTCCGGTGTCGCCTCAGCAACACATGGTAGTGAGGGACAAACGTGGAACAAAGAATTACACTTTAATAAGCATCCCGGGTGTGTCTGGAGCATCGTCTCTCCACAACCTAACGCAAGTGGGGATATATACCCCCCGACCTGCCCCGTTGTACGGAGGACCCACTCGCAAACAACGCACGGATAAACTGGCAGCCATGTCGCGGGCTTGGTCCTGATCCTGTTAGCGTCAACGGAACTACGGCAACTATTTTGGACTGGGGTCCTCATGGGGTTTTGTGGGACCCTGCAAGCAACCACTCTGTTGGGTTCGGCATCTATAACCACAGTGTATCCTGGCATGGCGGTGAGCTGGCTGGGCCCCTTTTACAGTTTTATATGCCCGCCAACAACACTGCCTCCCCATTACATAGGGGAATTTGGCGTTTAGGCTTCGGGTTTATTAATCGTACCTTATGGAATCTCACCCTGTCTAATCATACTGCTAACGCTACACAGTTACGAACTGATCTAATTATGATTTGCACTTCACATCCCTACGTCTTTGCGATGGCACAAGCGGCTACTATAAGCCACTGCAACCACACTTACTGTATTAACCTGACCAATGTATTACCATGTATGGGAATTGTTTCTCTTCTTTAGATGCACTCTTTATATTTCCCCTGCGTCGGCGCCCGGAGGTGTGGCTTCCTGTTAACCTTCCGAAAACGTGTTTCACGGGGTTAAATCTGCGCGTCTGGGTATTTGTCGGTATAGCAGGAGCCTTGCTTTTCTTCCTTTTGCTCATTTCCTACATGGCATGCTCGCTTATCAGGGCCTCACGCACAGTTGAAGCTCGTGTGATGGCCACATTGCTCATTAATGGTATAGTTATAAACAAAGGAGGGGGAGATGTGGGGAACAGCAGGGCCAAGTAAACAAGGAACCGAGAGGAGAGCTGTGGCCAAAAGACTGTCTCTGTTATCACAGCCTTGTAAAGACAAGAGTTACTTGTTATCGGCCCTACGACGTTGCATAGACGGGTGTTACTTGTTACTGGCCTTGAAGGTTACAGAATTCCTGTGTTAGCTATAAACACAGGAACATGGAAAAATACAGAATGTGACTGAAGGATATAAAAGTCTTGCAGCTTAACCCAATAAACAATTTCGTGCTTACCCTAGCCGGAGTCCGTGCCTTCACACACCACAGTCACATTTATAGAGCACTTACTCTGGACTCAGCACTGTACTAAGCACTTGGAAAAGTTCAATATAACAGAGTTGGTAGACACGTTCCCTGCCCACAATTAACTTACAGTCCAGAAAGATTCCCGTTCCTCTGGGGCAAGATAAAATTAAAAAATGGCATTTGTTAAGCACTTGCTATGTGGCAAGCACTGTTCTAAGGGCAGTGGGGTAGATACGAGGCCATCGGGTTGTCCCAAGTGGGGTTAAGAGTCTTAGTCCCCATTTTACAGATGAGGTCACTGAGGCATGGAGAAGTGAAGTGACTCACCCGAGGTCATCCAGAAGACAAGTGGCAGAGCAGGGCTTGGAACCGCCCCCAAACAGGATTTACTGTTTGAGGAAGTACTAAGCACTTGGGAGAGTTCAGTTTACCAGAGTTGTTAAGCGCATTCCCTGCCCACAGTGAGCTCACAGTCTACAGGGACTCCACTTCCTTTAGGCCCCGATGCCTCCCCGAAACCGAATTGTCAGTCCTATGTCCGTCTTAGCCTCCTCCCTCCTAGACTTTGAAAATTCATCGACCTCCAGCGTTTTCTGTGAACCCTGTAGGACAGTTAAGTATCTGGCTACGTCCAAGGGCAATTCCTTGGTTATGTGGTAGGGTGAGATGACTTTTACAAGGAAGGAGACATTATATCCCAGAGCGGAGGCTGGGCAAGTGACCCTTTTAGGATCCTCCCCATGGTGTCCTTCATGTCCCGGTTCCTCAGACCGGGACATGAGGGGGTTCAGGGCCGGGGGCACCACAGAGTAGAACACGGACATCAGCAGATCCACGATAGAGGAGGAGTCCGAGAGCGGCTTGAGATAGGCAAATAGCGCCGCCGAGACAAAAACAGTGACGATGGCGAGGTGGGGCAGGCAGGTGGAGAAGGCTTTGGCCCGCCCTCGGCGGCCGGCATCGTCAGTATGGCCCGGAAGATGCGCACGTACGAGAAGATGACGAGAATGATTCCGGGGACGCCTACCACTACCGCAGCGGTGATGCTCACGTCTACGGCGCCGTGGTCCTTGGAGCAGGAGATCTTCAGCAGGGACGGGACATCACAGAAAAACTGCGGGACGATATTGGACCCACAGAAGGACAGGGAGAACGTCCCATCTGAACTCACTACTGCAAACAGGCCCCCAGTGAGCGACGAGGCGGCCGCCATCTTCCAACAAGCCACTGTGTTCATGACGACCTCGTAGCTCAGGGGGAGGCAGATTGCGGCGTAGCGGTTTTAGGACATCACCGTGAGGATAAAATATTAGAGAGGCAGCGTGGCTCAGTGGAAAGAGCCCGGGCTTTGGAGTCAGAGGTCATGGGTTCAAACCCCGGCTCTGCCAATTGTCAGCTGTGTGACTTTGGGCAAGTCACTTAACTTCTCTGTTAACTTCACATCCAAGCCGTCACCAAAACCTGCCGGTCTCAGCTCCGCAACATTGCCAAGATCCGCCCTTTCCTCTCCATCCAAACCGCTACCCTGCTCATTCAAGCTCTCATCCTATCCCGTCTGGACTACTGCACCAGCCTTCTCTCTGATCTCCCATCCTCGTGTCTCTCTCCACTTCAATCCATACTTCATGCTGCTGCCCGGATTATCTTTGTCCAGAAACGCTCTGGGCATATTACTCCCCTCCTCAAAAATCTCCAGTGGCTACCGATCAATCTGCGCATCAGGCAGAAACTCCTCACCCTGGGCTTCAAGGCTCTCCATCACCTCGCCCCCTCTTACCTCACCTCCCTTCTCTCCTTCTACTGCCCAGCCCGCACCCTCTGCTCCTCCACCGCTAATCTCCTCACTGTACCTCGCTCTCGCCTGTCCCGCCATCGACCCCCGGCCCACGTCATCCCCCGGGCCTGGAATGCCCTCCCTCTGCCCATCCGCCAAGCAAGCTCTCTTCCTCCCTTCAAGGCCCTGCTGAGAGCTCACCTCCTCCAGGAGGCCTTCCCATACTGAGCCCCTTCTTTCCTCTCCCCCTCGTCCCCCTCTCCATCCCCCCGTCTTACCTCCTTCCCTTCCCCACAGCACCTGTATATATGTATATATGGTTGTACATATTTATTACTCTATTTATTTATTTATTTATTTATTTTACTTGTACATTTCTATCCTACTTATTTTATTTTGTTGGTATGTTTGGTTCTGTTCTCTGTCTCCCCCTTTTAGACTGTAAGCCCACTGTTGGGTAGGGACTGTCTCTATGTGATGCCAATTTGTACTTCCCAAGCGCTTAGTACAGTGCTCTGCACATAGTAAGCGCTCAATAAATACGATTGATTGATTGATTTATTGATTCTCTGTGCCTCAGGTACCCCATCTGTAAAATGGGGATTAAGACTGTGAGCCCCACGTGGGACAACCTGATCACCTTGTATCTACCCCAGTGCTTAGAACAGTGCTTTGCACATAGTAAGCGCTTAACAAATACCAACACTATTATTATCATTATTACCTGAGAAGGAAATCACCAGACAGACCTGTACTCCACAGCATAAGAAGGAGATTTCTCTATGGTCTGTCAGGGAGTTGTGAATGTATTCGGAGACGGAGATGTAGCAGAGATCGACCACTGCCAGGTGCCTGAGGAAGAAGTACATGGGGCTGTGGAGGCGCCGGTCGAAGGTGGTGGCGGCGACGATGAGGAGATTTCCCATCAGGGCCGCCAGGTAGACCAGTCGGAACAGAGCAGCATGGACCAGCTGCAGCTCCCAGACTTACGAGAATCCCAGCAGGAGGAATTCCCTCACCGTGGAGATGTTGGGCATTTTTGGAAAGCAGTATGGACTTTTTACAGTGGATGAGGGAAGAGCCAAAGTCACAGTCCATTGATGAGAAGACCGAAGAAACAGACAAAACATTTGTTAGTGATTCTCTACGGAAAGGAGACAGTTATTGAATTCAAAATGATATTGGAGTTTCAGATCCAGCAGGGATAAGGAAAGGTCCAGATTTTCATATTATTTTGGTCGATTTAAAGGTAATCCCCAAGATTGTCGTCCCCCTCCCCCAGCCACCCCAAAAGAGTTAGCGGACACGTTCCCTACCCACATGGAGTTTACAGTCTGGAGGGAAATCTTTTTCTATCTTTGTCTTCAATCCTCCCCGCTGCCTGAACTTGTTCGCTGCTTCCAATACCCAATACTTTGTACACACACACACACACACACACACACACACACACACACACACACACACACACACACACACTTTCTAGCACAGGGAACCTGATTGCAGCAGCTCCTGTAAAGTGGAAAATGAATTCGTTTATTTATTAAGCATTTACTGTATGCAGAGCACTGTACTAAATAGTGGGGAGAGTACAATAGAATAATAAAAAGTCACAGTTCCTGCTCACAACGAGCATACAGTCTAGAGGAATAACGGATTATAGTTGGATTAATTTCACTGGCTTCAGTGCCACCCACCTGTTCTAACTCTTCTCATTATCCGCTCTCTTCAACCAACCCTCCAAAAAGAACCTTCTTACCGTGACTCATTTTCAACTCTTCCTCCTCCCACATCTGGCTTCCAGCCTTCCTTTGGCTTGGAATTTCACCCTTTTCAATTCCCCAGCCCAAAGATATCCCACCGTCAAAAACCCTTTGGAATTCCACCTTCTCGAGGAGGATTTATCTAATTCACTTCTTCCCACCATCTGCCAGTGACCATCTCCAGACTTAATACATCCGCAGTCCCTCGGAATATTGATGCTGAAAGTAAGGTTCATTACTCTAGACTGTAAGCTCCTTGCGGAAACATGTCTACCAACTCTTTTATATTGCATTCCTCCAAGCATTTAGTAGAGAAGCTGCGTGGCTAAGTGGAAAGAGCACGGGCTGCGGAGTCAGAGGTCAAGGGTTCGAATCCCAGCTCCGCCACTTGTCAGATGTGTGACCTTGGGCAAGCCACGTAACTTCTCTGTGCCTCAGTTATCTCAACTGTAAAATGGGGATTACGACGGTGAGCCCCACGTGGGACAACCTGATCACCTTGAATTCCCCCCAGCGCTTAGAACAATGCTTCGCATGTAGTAAGCACTTAACAAATACCATCATTACCTTACAGTGCTCTGCACACAGTAAGCTATCAATAGATGTCTCCGGTCGGTTGACTGATTAATGCCTGCTTTCCCCCTAGACGGTGAGCTCCCTGTGGGCAGGGAACATGTCTACCAACTCTTTTATAGGTTACTCTCTTCAGCACTCAGTTTAGTGCTCTTCACACATTAAGCATACAAAAATATGATTATCAACCACTAATAATGATACCGATAGTATTTGTTAAGCGCTTACTGTGTGCCAAGCACTGTTCTAAGTGGTAGGGGGGATAGAAGGTAATCAGATTGTCCCACGTGGGGTTCACGGTCTTACTCCCGATTTTACAGGTGAGGTAACAGAGGCACAGAGAAGTTAAATGACTTGTCATAGTCACACAGCTGACTAGTGGCGGAGCCGGGATTAGAAACCACAACGTCTGACCCCCACGCCTGCCCTTTTTGCACTAAGGCACGCTGCTTGTCATCCACATTTCCACTGTTCTATTCTTTTCTCCTTCCATTTGTAAATGACATTTTGCCTATCTAGCCTATTAGATTGTGAAGTCCTTGAAGGCAGGAATCAGGCCTTTTATCTCTCTTTTTATGGTATTTCTTAAGCTCACATTATGTGCCAGGCACCGTACAAAGATCTGGTGTGAATACAAGAAAATTGGGTTGGTCACAGTCACCGTCCCACACAGGGCTCACAGTCTTAGTTCCCATATTACAGATGAGGGAACTGAGGTCCAGAGAAGCGAAGCAACTTGCCCCTAATCACCCAGAAGAGAAGCGGCCTGGCCCATTGGAAAGAGCATGCGTCTGGTCTCTATTTTAAGCTCTGCCAATTACTTGCTGTGTGACATTGGGCAAGTAACTTACCTTCTCTGTGCCTCACTTCTCCTGTTCTCGCTCCTGCTCAGTCTGTAAGCCTCGAGAGATGCAGGGATTGTGTCCAACCTGATTAACTTGCCCAGTGCTTGGAACGATGTTTGACACATAGTAAGCGCATCACAAATACCATTAAAAAAACGAAAATGATGGGGAGCTGTTATTTGAACCCAAGGCCTCTGACTCCCAGCCCACGCTCTATCTGCTAGGCTGCACTGCTTTTCTCTTGAATCCGCTCAAGATTTGGGGTGGCGTGGGGGGAAGACCCGTGAGGAGGAATTGGTGATGAAACATCTGGATGGTGCAGTCTCAGTCATACTGTCTTGTCCCTGCCCGGAGAGTTGAAGTCACCACGGCCTGGAGCTGACGTCATGCCATTCATTCATTCAATTATATTTATTGAGTGCTTACTGTGCGCAGAGCATTGTATTAATCGCTTGAACGCCCTAGCCATGGTTTGGGTGGTGGATGGAGGGGGCCAGGGGGCTACCGTAGGGGCAAATGTTTTCTCTCTGCTTGCGTACCCAGTCCTGGCTCCAACTCCACCCTGGACTCCGGGTACGAACGTCTTCCCAGAGTGACCCTCACACTCACATCGGTTAGCCTCATGGTCCCTCCCTGTCCCTCCCCACCCTCTCACCGGGACAGCGTGGGGCTGGGGGAGCCCAGACCCGCTGTGGGCTGGTCCGGCCCCCCCCTCTCCTCGGGCACCTGGATGCTGCGGCCACGGAGGGACGGCGAGGAACCGTCAGCCCCTCTCTGTTCTCCCGTGGACACTGAGACGCGCTTTCCAGACAGGGCCTCTGTCCCCCTAGATAAAGCCACAGCTGCCCCGAGAGGGGTCCCCGGAGGACCGGATCCTGGCGACTCGTCCTCGCAGTCCTTGATTCCCCACAGAGATGAGGATCCGGTGATGGCATAGAGTTCCCATGGCAACGGCATCCTAACGGTTCCCCCTGTTAGTGACCATCTGGGTCAACGGGTGGGTGCTTCAGCTTCTTTTTTTTTTCTTCAGTGGTACCTGTTAAGCGCTTACTATGGTCCAGGCACTGGAGTAAGCGCCGGGATGCGATACGAGCTAAACAGGTTGGACACAGTCCCTGTCCCACAAGGAGATCACAGTTTCAATCCCCATTTTCCAGTCGAGGGAACTGAAGCCCAGAGAAGTGAAGAGACTCGCCCAAGGTCCCACGGCAGAAAGATAGCAGAGCCGAGATGAGAACCCAGGTCATTCTGATTCCCGGGTCCACGCTCTATCGACTAGGCCATGCTGCTTTTCTGAGTTTCATCGTGTTCATGACCTCAAACAATCTGTCGGTCATTTAATCTGTTGTATTTTCTGACGTCTTCTGATTGCGAATCTAGAGAGAACAAGAAATGATGCTAAATGCATCCTAAGCCCCTTCCCCGGGTAGGTTTGGGGGATCAACCCAAAGAAGCAGCGTGGCTCAGTGGCAAGAGCCCGGGCTTAGGGTTCAAATCTCGCCTCTGCCGCTTGTCAGCTATGTGATTTTGGGCAAATCACTTAGCTTCTCTGGGCCTCAGTTCCCTCATCTGGAAAATGGGGATTAAGATTGTGGGCCCCACATGGGACAACCTGATCACCTTGAATCCTCCCCAGAGCTTAGAACAGTGCTTTGCACATAGTAAGCGCTTATCAAATACCAAAATTATTATCATTATTAATGGAGTTTGTTTCAGGGTTCCACTAGCGAACTGGGATTGATTACCATGTGGGACAGGGACTGTGTCCAACCTGATGAGTTTGTATCTACCCCGGTGCTTAGTTCAGCGCCTGGTACATAGTAAGTGCTCAACAATTACCATTAAAAAATTGGTAGTTTAATTGAGTGATTGATTGCCTGAGCCTTCCCTAGAAGAAGAGAAGAGAAGCAGCGTGGCTTAGTGGAAAGAGTCTGAAACCGTGGGTTCTAATCCCGGCTCCGTCACTCGTCAGCTGTGTGACTTTGGGCAAGTCACTTCTCTGGACCTCACTTCCCTCGTCTGTAAAATGAGGAATAAGACTGTGAGCCCCACGTGGGACAACCTGATGACCTTGTATCCACCCCAGCGCTTAGAACAGTGCTTGACACATAGTTAGCGCTTAACAAATATGAACATAAGAAGGTGACACGTTTCCTACAGGATTTTTCCCCCAAAGGTACCCGTCCCCAGGACCAACTTCTTGTGTCCCTGTTTCTCAGAGCCATCCTATCACTCCCAGCACCCTCCTCAGGGCGGCCTTCACGTCCCGGTTCCTCAGGCTGTAGATGGGGGGGTTGAGGGCGGGGGGAACCACGGTTTAGAACACGGATACCAGCAGGTCCAGCGTGGAGGAAGAGTCTGAGGGCGGCTCGAGATGGGCGACAGTTCCCTTGGAGATGAATAAAATCACCACGGCGAGGTGGAGCAGGCAGGTGGAGAAGGCTTTGGCCCTGCCCTCGGAGGCCGGCATCCTCAGCACGGCCCGGAAGATGCGCATGTACGAGACGACGATGGAGACAAGACATGAGACGTACGTTCAGAACGGCGGAGAAGACCGTAACCCCAATCTCCTGGAGGTTCCCAGTGGGGCCTGAAAGTTCCATCATTTGGGAAGCGTCAGAGAAGAATTGGCAGATCACGTTGGACGCGCCAAAGCCAACGGAGAAGGTGGCGGCCGCGTGCGTGGCGGCCCTCACGGGACCACCCAGCCAGGAGGCGGCCGCCATCTTCCCTCAGGCCCCTCGGTCCATGGTGAGGTCGTAGCGCAGGGGGAGGCAGATGGCCACGTAGCGGTCGTAGGACATCGCCGTGAGCAGGGCCACTTCGACGCCCGCAAGGGTGATTACTAAGAAGACCTGAGAGATGCAACCCGGGACAGAGATCTCTCTGCGGTCGGTCAGGGAGTCGTGGATGGATTTGGGAACAATGACGGAGATGTAGCAGAGGTCGAGGACGTACAGGTGCCTGAGGAAGAAGTACATGGGGGTGTGGAGGCGCCAGTCGAGGACGGTGACGGCGACGATGAGGAGATTCCCCGTCAGCGCCGCAAGGTAGACCAGGAGGAACAGCGCGGCCTGGGCCAGCTGCAGCTCCCGGACCTCCGAGAATCCTAGCAGGAGGAATTCCGTCACCTCCGTGCCGTTGGCCATTTCCTTCCCAGAGATAAGATGTCCTAGCTCTGTAGGAGAAAAGCGTTTTTAGCCATTACAGATTCATTCATTCAATCGTATTTATTGCACGCTTCCTGTGTGCAGAGCACAGTACTAAGCGATTGTGAAGTACAAGTTGCCAACATCTAGAGACGGTCCCTACCCAACAACGGGCTCACAGTCTAGAAGGGGGAGACAGACAACAAAACAAAACATGTGTCAAATCATCACACAGTAAGTTTTTGTAAATACCATTACTACTATTTACTACTAAGCGCTTAATACAGTGGTCTGCACACAGTAAACGCTCAATAAATACAATTGAATGAATGAATATTATTACTACTTTCTTCTGGTGGGCAAGATCATGGTGACACATATTTGACTCACCCAAGTGCTAAGTACAGTTCTCTGAGTGTGGTCAGCGCTCAATACATGCCATTGATTGATGGCTGAATTAATCAATGGCTGCTTCCCCTTCTAGACTATAAACTCCTTGTGGACAAGGAACATGTCAACCAATTCTGTTGTACCATACTCTCCTTAGTTCTTAGTACAGTGCTCTTCACGTAGTAAGGGCTCAATAAGTACGATTAATTGATAGCGCTCAATAAATGCCATTAATACCATTGATTAATCGATTGACTGATGACACACAGGCGGTTTGAAGTTACCATTTTCTATTTCTACCCACATAATAATAATAATAATAATATGTTCGATTCACCGGATTTGAATAGTACTTGTGGCATTTATTGAGCACATACTATGTTTCAAGAGGTGGAAGGGATAAAGTCCAATCGTGGCATAGTAGAAATAGCCCGGGCTTGGGAGTCAGAGGTCTTGGGTTCTAATCCCGGCTCTGCCACCTATGAGCCTTGTGATTATGAGCAAGTCACTTCACTTCTCTGCGCCTCAGTTACCTCCTCTGTAAAATGGGGATTAAGACTGGGACACCCACGTGGGACAACCTGATGAAATTCTATCTATCCTAGTCCTTAGACCAGTGCTTGGCACATTATAAGTACTTAACAAATACCATAATTATCATTATTATTACTATTATTATTATTATTATTATTATTAGATCAGATGCAGTTCCTGTCCTACACGGGGCTTATAGTCTAAGAGGAAGTAAAACAGATATTTTAATGTCCATCTTATAGACGAGGAAACTGAGTCATAGAAAATATAAGTGATTTGTAGAAGATCACACAGCAGGAAAGTGACTCCCAGCCCTCTGCTCGTTCCACTATTATACACTCTTTATCCCCACATCAATATCGATCATCCAGTGGTATTTATTGAGCCCTCACCGTGTGCTATACAAAGCACTTGGAGAGTACAACAGAATTGATAGACACATTCCCTGACCTTACTGAGCGTGTCTATCTTCCTACTTTAACTGTGAGCTCTACGTGGGACCAGAACTGCATCCAAAAAGATTAGCCTGTATCTACCCCAGTGCTTGGAACAGTGCTTGACACGTGGGGGTGCTTAATAAAAAAAAAATAAATAAAAATTATAAAATAAATAAATGAATAAGAACTGCATCCAAAGAGATTAACTTGTATCTATGAGAAGATACAAGAGCCACACGAAGCAGCGTGGCTCAGTGGAAAGAGCCCAGGCTTTGGAGTCAGTGGTCAGGGGTTCAAATCCCGGCTCCACCAATTGTTAGCCGTGTGGCTTTGGACAAGTAACTTAACTTCGCTGTGCCTCAGTTGCCTCATTTGTAAAATGGGAATTTACTATGAGCCCCCTGTGGGACAATCCGATCACCTTGTAGCCTCCCCAGCGCTTAGAACAGTGCTTTGCACAGAGGGAGTGCTTAATAAATAATAAATAATAAATAATAAACAAATAGACGAGCATGCAGTCCACAGATTCATGGAGATTGTCTGAATCCTTTCAGGAAACTTTTTTTATGGTACACGTTTAGCACTTACTGTGTGCCAGGTGCTTTAATAATAATAATAATGATAGCATTTATTAAGCGCTTACTATGTGCAAAGCACTGTTATAAAAACTGGAGAGGTTACATGGTGATTAGGTTGTCCCACAGGGGGCTCACAGTCTTAATCCCCATTTTACAGATGAAGTAACTGAGGCACAGAGAAGTTAAGTGACTTGTCCACAGTCCACAGCTGGCAATTGGTGGAGCCGGGATTAGAACCCATGCTCTCTGACTCCAAAGCCCGGGATCTTTCCACTGAGCCAGGCTGCTTCTCTGCACTCTTCTCTTCTAAGCGCTGGGGTAGATACAAGATCAATCAATCAATCAATCAACAGTATTTATTGAGCGCTTACTATGTTCAGAGCACTGTACTAAGAGCTTGGGAAGTACAAATTGGCAACACATAGAGACAGTCCCTACCCAACAGTGGGCTCACAGTCTAAAAGGGGGAGACAGAGAACAGAACCAAACATACCAACAAAATAAAATAAATAGGATAGAAATGTACAAGTAAAATAAATAAATAAATAAATAAATAGAGTAATAAATATGTACAACCATTTATACATATATACAGGTGCTGTGGGGAAGGGAAGGAGGTAAGATGGGGGGACGCAGAGGGGGACGAGGGGGAGAGGAAGGAAGAGGCTCAGTCTGGGAAGGCCTCCTGGAGGAGATGAGCTCTCAGCAGGGCCTTGAAGGGAGGAAGAGAGCTAGCTTGGCGGAGGGGCAGAGGGAGGGCATTCCAGGCCCGGGGGATGACGTGGGCCGGGGGTCGACGGCGGGACAGGTGAGAACGAGGTACAGTGAGGAGATTAGCGGTGGAGGAGCAGAGGGTGCGGGCTGGGCTGTAGAAGGAGAGAAGGGAGGTGAGGTAGGAGGGGGCGAGGTGATGGAGAGCCTTGAAGCCCAGGGTGAGGAGTTTCTGCCTGATGCGCAGATTGATCGGTAGCCACTGGAGATTTTTGAGGAGGGGAGTAATATGCCCAGAGCGTTTCTGGACAAAGATAATCCGGGCAGCAGCATGAAGTATGGATTGAAGTGGAGAGAGACACGAGGATGGGAGATCAGAGAGAAGGCTGGTGCAGTAGTCCAGACGGGATAGGATGAGATCTTGAATGAGCAGGGTAGCAGTTTGGATGGAGAGGAAAGGGCGGATCTTGGCAATGTTGTGGAGCTGAGAGCGGCAGGTTTTGGTGACGGCTTGGATGTGAGGGGTGAATGAGAGAGCGGAGTCGAGGATGACACCAAGGTTGCGGGCTTGTGAGACGGGAAGGATGGTAGTGCCGTCAACAGAGATGGGAAAGTCAGGGAGAGGACAAGATTTGGGAGGGAAGACAAGGAGCTCAGTCTTCGACATGTTGAGCTTTAGGTGGCGGGCGGACATCCAGATGGAGATGTCCTGAAGGCAGGAGGAGATGCGAGCCTGGGGGGAGGGGGAGAGAGCAGGGGCAGAGATGTAGATCTGGGTGTCATCAGCGTAGAGATGATAGTTGAAGCCGTGGGAGCGAATGAGGTCACCAAGGGAGTGAGTGTAGATCGAGAACAGAAGGGGACCAAGCACTGAACCTTGGGGAACCCCCACAGTAAGAGGATGGGAGGGGGAGGAGGAGCCTGCAAAAGAGACTGAGAAAGAACGACCAGAGAGATAAGAGGAGAACCAGGAGAGGACGGAGTCTGTGAAGCCAAGGTCAGATAGTGTGTTGAGGAGAAGGGGGTGGTCCACAGTGTCAAAGGCAGCTGAGAGATCGAGGAGGATTAAGACAGAATATGAGACGTTGGATTTGGCAAGCAGGAGGTCATTGGTGACCTTTGAGAGGGCAGTTTTCGTGGAATGAAGGGGACGGAAGCCAGACTGGAGGGGGTCGAGGAGAGAGTTGTTGTTGAGGAATTCTAGGCAGCGCGTGTAGACAACTCTTTCAAGGAGTTTGGAAAGGAATGGTAGGAGGGATATGGGACGATAACTAGAAGGTGAGGTGGGGTCAAGAGAGGGTTTTTTTAGGATGGGAGAGACATGGGCATGTTTGAAGGCAGAGGGGAAGGAACCAGTGGAGAGTGAGCGGTTGAAGATGGTAGTTAAGGAGGGGAGAAGGGATGGAGCGAGAGATTTCATAAGATGAGAGGGAATGGGGTCAGAAGCACAGGTGGCCGGAGTAGCACTTGAGAGGAGGGAGGAGAGTTCCTCTGAGGATACCGCTGGGAAGGATGGGAGAGTAGCAGAGAGTGTTGAGAGCCGGGGGGATGGAGAAAGGGGGGAAGAGACTTTGGGGAGGTCGGACCTGATGGATTGAATTTTGTTAATGAAGTAGGAGGCCAGATCGTTGGGGGTGAGGGAAGGAGGAGGGGGAGGAACCGGGAACCTGAGAAGGGAGTTGAATGTACGGAAGAGCTGGCGGGGGTGATGGGCATGGGTGTCAATAAGGGAGGAGAAATAGTTTTGTCTGCCAGAAGAGAGGGCTGAGTTAAGGCAGGAAAGGATAAACTTGAAGTGAACGAGGTTGGCATGGTGTTTAGACTTTCGCCAGCAGCGTTCGGCAGCTCGAGCATAAGAGCGAAGGAGGCGGACAGTGGCAGTGATCCAGGGCTGTGGGTTAGTGGTGCGAGAGCGGCGAAGGGAAAGGGGAGCGAGTAAGTCTAGCTGAGTAGAGAGGGTAGAGTTGAGAGCAGTAATCTGATCATCAAGACTGGGTAGAGAGGAGAGGGCGGCGAGGTGGGGTGTGAGGTGCTCCGAAAGATGGGTAATCAAGATAATCAAGGTGGACGCAGTCCCTGTCCTACATGGGGCTCACAGTCTTAATCCCCATTTTACAGTTGAGGTCACTGAGGCACAGAGAAGCCAAGTGACTTGTCCAAGGCAGACAGCAGACAAGAGTCAGAGCTGGGATTAGAACCCAGGTCCTTCTGGCTCCCAGGCCCGGGCTCTTTCCGATAGGCCACACTGCTTCTCCGCTGTGGCTGCTAAACCCCTCATCCGACACTTTTCCTGACAACCTGACAACGGATTGAATGGCACATAGAGTTCTCACGTACCAAATGAGAAGGGAGGGATTGAGTCGACCAATCTCGTCTGTTTCCTCTTCTCCGAACGCCGGAACCCCAAGAGCAAATCTCTGACGGTCACCTTCTCTCCCTTCGACGAGAGGCCGGAACGAGCCGAGTCGTGGAGAGGGTGGGATATTTGATCCCTTTCCTGTTGTGGGGCATCTTTGCATCACTGTGTCCAGTCCCGTCACCGCTTTTACTAGTTGGGGTGCTTGTCTAGGGAGGGCCGAGGAGCTCAGAGACACAGTGAAACCACCTGAGACACTGCACTTCCTGCTAGGCCTTTGCTAATCTCCTGGCACACCTGGTGTTTTGTTGTTTGTTTGTGTTTATGACATTTGTTAAGCGCTTACTAGGCGTCAAACGCTATTCTAAGCGCTGTTTGGACAATCCACTTAACCTGTGGCCCAGGAATTCACGTTCAGGTAATAATAGTAATAATAATAATGGCATTTGTAAAGTGGTTCCTATGTGCAAAGCACTGGGGAAGATACAAGGTGATCAGGTTGTCCCATGTGAGGCTCACAGTCTTCATCCCCATTTTACAGATGATGGAACTTTGGCCCAGAGAAGTGAAGTGACTTGCCCAAAGTCACACGGCTAAAAATTGACAGAGCCGGGATTTGAACCCATGACCTCTGACTCCCAAACCCAGGCTCTTTCCACTGAGCCACGCTGCTTCTCATGGTACATCGGTACTATGTACTTCTCATAGGTACATAATAGAAGCCGTAATTGCATTCATTAAGTACTTACCTGGTGCACAGCACTGTACTAAGCGCTTAGTGGAGTGCTCTGCACATAGTAAGAGCTCACTTAATATGACTGAATGAAGACTTGTACTTCCCAAGTGCTTAGTACAGTGCTCTGCACACAGTAAGCGCTCAATAAACACGATTGAATGAATGAATGAATGAATAAGAGAAGCAGCGTGGCTCAGTGGAAGGAGCCCGGGCTTCGGAGTCAGAGGTCGTAGGTCCTAATCCCGGCTCTGCCACTTCATTATCATCAGTCGTATTTGTTGAGCGCTTACTATGTGAAGAGCACTGTGCTAAGTGCTTGGGAAGTACAAATTGGTCAGCTGTGTGACTTTGGGTAAATCACTTCACTTCTCTGGGCCTCAGTTCCCTCATCTGGAAAATGGGGATGAAGACTGGGAGCCCCACGGGGTACAACGTGATCACCCTGTATCCCCCCAGAGCTTAGAACAGTGCTTGGCACATAGTCAGCGCTTAAAAAATGTCATCATTATTATTATTATCATAAATGATATCTATTCTATTTATTTTGTTAATATGTTTTGTTTTGTTCTCTGTCTCCCCCTTCTAGACTGTGAGTCCACTGTTGGGTAGGGACTGTCTCTATATGTTGCCAGCTTGTACTTCCCAAGCGCTTAGTACAGTGCTCTGCACACAGTAAGCGCTCAATAAATACCTTTGATTGATTTATTAATAAATGCCATAAAAATAATATAGCAAATGCTTAACAAATGCCGTAATAATAATATAGTGAGTGCTTAACAAATACCATAATAATAATATAACAAGTGCTTAACAAATGTCATTATAATAATAATATAATTGCTTAACAAATCCCATAATAATAATATAGTGAGTGTTAAACAAATCCCATAAAATAGTGAGTGCTTAACAAATACCATAATAATAATATAGTAAGTGCTTAACAAACGCTACAATAATAATAATATAGTGAGTGCTTAACAAATACCACAATAATAATAATACAGTAAGTACTTGGCATGTGCCACAATAATAATATAGTGCATTCTTAATAAATACCATAATAATAATATAGTAAGGGCTTAATAAATATCGTAATAATATAGTAAGTGCTTAACAAATGTCATAGTAATGTTATAGTGAGTTTCTAACAAATACCATAATAATATAGTAAGTGCTTAACACATGCTGTAATAATAATAGAGTGAGTTAACAAATACCACAATAATAATATAGCAAGTGCTTAACAAATGCTTAAATAATAATATAGCGAGTGCTTAACAAATCCCATAATAATAGTATAGTGAGTATTTAACAAATCCATGAAATAGTGAGTGCTTAACAAATACCATAGTAATTGAGTAAGTGCTTAGGAGCAGCGTGGCTCAATGGAAAGAGCCCGGGCCTGGGAGCCAGAGGTCATGGGTTCTAATCCCGGCTCCACCACTTGTCAGCTGTGTGACTTTGGGTAAGTCACTTCACTTCTCTGGGCCTCAGTTACCTCATCTGGAAAATGGGGATTAATAATAATAATAATTAATAATAATAATAATAATGTTGGTATTTGTTAAACACTGACTATGTGCCAAGCACTGTTCTAAGCGCTGGGGGGCAGATGCAAGGTGATCAGATTGTCTCATGTGGGACTCACAGTTTTAATCTCTGTGCCTCAGTTCCCTCATCTGTAAAATGGGTACTAAGGCTGTGAGCCCCACGTGGGACAACCTTGACACATAGTAAGCGCTTAACAAACGCCATCATCATTATTATTATTATTATTATTATTATTATTATTATTATTACCAAATGCCATTATACTAAAATAGTTAATACTTAAATACCATAATAAGAATGGAGTAAATGCTTAACAAATGCCATAATAATAATATAGTGAGTGCTTAATTTATACCATAATAATAGCAGAGTGCTAAACAAATATCATAATAATCTAGTGAGCACTCAACAAATACAACAGCAATGATGATAATATTAATAATTATTGTAAATCTAAGGGGATAAATCTAGGTGGACCAATCTCTCCCTTCAGTTTGGCCATTTTTCTGCTCCTAGAGGTTGAACATAACGGTCCACTGGGAATCCTAACCTCTGCGAGCAGGTGGGATCCCAGGGAGATGGGAGACGATGAGAGTCGTACATTTTTCAGGGGTTCATAAAACTGGCTCCTCTTTTTCTGCAGCACGTTGTTCTGGGAGTATTGGCCACCGGTTCTGGGCTCAGATGGGAAGACCATCAGAGATCTAGAGCACTTTCTGGTGATCGTGAGAGCCGTGACTAAGACTAGGGTTATTGTGAGAGCTAAGGAGGGAATCTATCAATCAATGGGGGCTTATTGGGTGCAGAGCACTGCACTAAGCGCTTGGGAGAGCACATTAGTACAGAGTGAGTAACAACGTTCGATGCCCACTGCCTACCTACTTGTTTTGTTTTGTTGTTTTGTTGTTCGTCTCCCCCTTCTAGACTGTGAGCCCGTTGTTGCGTAAGGATTGTCTCTATCTGTGGCCGAATTGTAATTTCCAAGCACTTAGTCCAGTGCTCTGCACACGGTAAGCTCTCAAAAAATACGACTGAATGAAGGAATGAACGAGCTTATGGTCTAGAATTCGAGGCAGACGTTAGTCAAAGGATCAGTGGTATTATCCAGCGCTCACTGTGCACAGAGCACTGAATGAGCGATTAGAGGAGTCCAATGTAATAGAGTTGGTGGACGTGATCGCTGCCCCAGTGAGCTTACACTGTACGTGGAGAGGCAGGCATTAGTCAATCAATCAGTGCTATTTATTCAGCGCTTGTGTGAAGAACCCCGAATCAAGCAACTGGAAGAATATTCATTAATTCATTCAATCGCATTTATTGAGCGCTTACTGTGTGCAGAGCATTGTACTAAGCGCTTGGGATGTACAAGTTGGCAACATATAGGGACGGTCCCTACCCAACAACAGGCTCACAGTATAGAAGGGGGAGACAGATAACAAAACAAAACATGTGGTCAGGTGTTAAGTCATCAGAATAAATAGAAGTAAAGCTAGATGCACATCATTGACAAAAAAAATTAGTAAATATGTACAAGTAAAACAAATAGAGCAATAAATCTGTACAAACATATATACAGGTGCTGTGGGGAGGGGAGGTAGGTAGGGCGTGGGGGATGGGGAGGAGGAGATGAGGGGGATTTGAGGAGGATATCATAAGAATATAACAGAGTCGGTAATAATAATAATAATGATGACGGTATTTGCTAAGCGCTTACTATGTGCCAAGCACTGTTGATGACGATGGCATTTGTTAAGTGCTTACCATGTGCAAAGTACTGTTGTAATCGCTGCGGGGTATACAAGGTGATCAGGTTGTCCCTCCTGGGGCTCACAGTCTTAATCCCCATTTTACAGAGGAGGGAACTGAGGCCCAGAGAAGTGAAGTGACTTGCCCACAGTCACACAGCTGACATGTGGCAGAGCCGGGATTAGAACCCACGACCTCTGGCTCCCAAACCCGAGCTCTTTCTACTGAGCCATGCTGCTTCTCTAGATACATTCCCTTTCCACAACGAACTGACGGTCAAGAAGGAGCGAGCAAAGCTCTCTCATTTCATTCCTGACTGATTCTAAGAAGACCCGTGAGGAAGGTTAACTTGATTTTCCTGATTTTAAAAATAAGATGAGGGAATTGAGAGAAGCGATGTGGCGTGCCCAAAATCACACGGCAGGCAGGTAGCGGAGCCGGGATTATGCCCTTTTTATTAGACCACGCTCAGGGTACTGTTTACAGGACATGGGATGACTAGGCTGGGGAGAGATGTTCTGGTGTGAAGCAGATGCTGAGAACGGCGAGGTTTTTTATATGATGATGATGGTATTTGTTAAGCGTTTACTATTTGCCAAGCACTGATCTAAGCGCTGGGGTAGACACAAGGTGATCAGGTTGTCCCACATGGGGCTCACAGTCTTCATCCCCATTTGACAGATGAGGGAACTGAGACACAGAGAAGTGAAGTGACTTGCCCAAAGTCACACAGCTGACAAGTGGCGGAGCCGGGATTAGAACCCACGACCTCTGGCTCCCAAGCCCGGGCTCTTTCCACTGAGCCACGCTGCTTTTATTTATTACGATAACTTTATCATCATTACTATATCATTATTTACTGCTTAGAACAGTGCTTGGCACATAGTAAGCAAGGCTCAGTGGAAAGAACCCGGGCTTGGGAGTCAGAGGTTGTGGGTTCTAATCCCAGCTTCACCACTTGTCAGCTGTGTGACTTTGGGCAAGTCAATTTACTTCTCTGTGCCTCAGTTCCCTCATCTGTAAAATGGGGATTAAGACTGTGAGCCCCATGTGGGACAATCTCATTACCTTGTATCTACCTCAGTGCTTTGAACAGTGCTTGGCACATAGTGAGTACTTAACAAATACCATTATTATTATTATTGTTATTATAGTAAGCACTTAAATACCATCATCATCATCATTATTATGGTATAATCTTACTATTATTATTCTAATTACTGTTCTATTCTACTAATCTACATTCTGGGCTGTTCCACTGTTCTATTATTACTCTTCTAAGAGCTAGTGTAGATTACAAGTTCTTTAGGTTGGATACAGTCTCTGTCCTACATGGGGCTCACAGTCTAAGTAAGGGAGAGAATAGGGGAACTGAGGCACAGGGAAGTTAAGTGATTCATCCAAGGTCACACAGAAAGCAGTTGGCAGAACTAGGATTAGAGCCCAGCTCCTCTGACGTCCAGGCCTATGCTCTTTCCACTAGAGCATGCTGCTTCTCCCAGGCTTGTTAGTTCGAGGGTCCCTCGGAGGCTGCAGAGACCCTGCCCTGAGAAGCTCTCCATCAGCTTGGCTTCAAGGCTCTCCATCCCCTGGGCCCCTCCTCCCTCACCTCCCTTCTGTCCTTCTCCAGCCCAGCTCACACCCTCCGCTCCTCTGCCGCCGCTCACCTCCTCACCAGGCCTCCTTCTCGCCCGTTTCCCCGTCGACCCCCAGCCCACGTCCTTCCCCTAACCTGGAATGCCCTCCTTCCTCACATCCGCCAAACTAGCTCTCTTTTTCCCTTCAAAGCCCTACTGAGAGCTCACCTCCTCCAAGAGGCCTTCCCACACTGAGCCCCGCTTTTCCTCTGCTCCTCTTCCCCTCCCCATCGACTCAACTCCCTCTCTCTGCTCTATCCCCTTCCTCAGTAAATACGATTGAATGAATGAAGTCTTAACCTGCCCTCCATCCTGCCGTGGCCTGTGATATGGTTCTTTGTACTATATTTCTTTATTTATATTAACGTCTGTCTCCCCCTCTAGACTGCAAGCTCATTGTGGGCCGGAAACGTCTGCTAATTATGTTGAATTGTACTCGCCCCAGCATTTAGTGCAGTGCTCTGCAAATAGCCACTAAACACCATTGATCGATTGACTGATTGAGTGAGTGGGAGAAGCAGCATGGATTAGTGGAAACAGCGTGGGCTTGGGAGTCACAGGTCATGGGTTCTAATCCCGCCTCTGCAATTTATCATCTGTGTGACTTTGGGCAAGTCACTTCACGTCTCTTCGCCTCGGTTCCCTTATCTGTAAAATGGGGATTAAGACTGTGAGCCCCACGTGGGACAGCCTGATGACCTTGGATATCCCCCAGCGCTTAGAACAGTGCTCGGCACATAGTAAGCACTTAATAAATACCATCATCATTATTATTATTTTTATCATGAAAACTGGAGGAACTTGGGTTCAGCTGTAGTTGTAGCCTTTTTGGAGAAAAATTAAAGCTGCTGGGATTTTTCTCAAATATTTCCCTTCCTGGGCAGCATTTCCCAATACTCAATCCATCGATCAATCAATAGCATTGATTGAATGTTTTTCATCTGTAGACGTCACGCCCTGGGTAGAGGGGAGCAGAGCAGAAAATGCAAAGGAGGAAAGAGTAGGGTTTAATCCTCATTTTACAGTTGAAGGAACTGGGGTCCAGAGAATAATAATAATACTAATGGCATTTATGAAACGCTTACTGTGTGCACAGCACTGTTCTAAGCGCTGGGGAGGTTACAAGGTGGTCAGGTTGGCCCTCGTGGGGCTCACAGTCTTCATCCCTATTTGACAGATGAGGTCACTGAGTCCCAGAGAAGTGAAGTGACTTGCCCAAAGTCACACATCTGACAGTTGGCAGAGACGGAATTTGAACCCATGACCTCAAAAGTCCTGGATCTTTCCACTGAGCCACGCTGCTTCTCTGAGAAGCGAAGTGACTTGCCCAAAGTCACACAGCAGACAAATGGCAGAACCAGGATTAAAGCCCAGGTCTTCAGACTCCCCGGACTGTGCTCTACTCACTAATAATAATAATAATAATGGCATTTGTTAAGCGCTTACTATGTGCCAAGCATTGTTTTAACACTAGGCAACACTACTTGGATAACTTAATACTTTCACCTCCATCCATCCCTCAGGACCCTATTTCCTATTTCCCCACAAGGAAGAAATGGTCAGCCACACGGCCCTGAGGGAATTCCTGCTCCTGGGATTCTCGGAGGTCCGGGAGCTGCACCATGCCACGCTGTTCCTCCTGGTCTACCAGGCGGCCCTGACGGGTCATCTCCTCATCGTCGCCGTCACCGCCCTCGACCAACACCTCCACACCCCCATGTACTTCTTCCTCAGGAACCTGTCTGTCCTCGACCTCTGCTACATCTGTCACCGTCTCCAAATTCATCCACAGCTCCCTGGCCAACCGTAGATCCATCTCCTTCCTGGGTTGTGCCACCCAGGTCTTCTTTGTGGACCAGTTTGCAAGCTTAGAGCTGTTCCTCCTTACGGCAATGTCCCACGACCTCTATGCGGCCATCTGCCTCCCCCTGCACTACGAGGTCATGAACGGAGTTATCCACACCGCCGTGACTTTCTCACTCCCCTTCTGTGATACCCACGCCATCCGTCAGTTCTTCCGCGACATCCCTTCCCTCATCCAGATCTCCTGTTCCAGACGCTTCATCGACGAGATCGCCATTCTGGGCTTCAGCATGTTTCTGGGCCTCTGTTGTTTCGTCGATGTCGTCATCTTGTACGCACGCATCTTCCGGGCCGTGCTGAGGATGCCGGCCGCCGAGGGCTGGGCCAAAACCCTCTCCACCTGCCTGCCCCACCTTGCCGTCTTGTCTTCATTCATAGTGAACGGCGTTTTCGCCTACTTCAAGTCCGTGTCAGACTCCCCCTTGGCCCTGGACCTGCTGGTGTCCGTGTTCTACACGGCGGTGCCCCCCGCGCTGAACCGTCTCATCTACAGCCTGAGGAACCGGGACATGAAGGCCGCCATGGGGAGAATGATAGTGGGGAAATGCCTCTAAAATGGCGGTAGAACCTTCTTCTCCCTGAGGACAGAGGCCCTTCAAGCCTGGGGGATTCTGGGTCCCCACCCTTTGGGGTCATTCACGTGGGAACTACTGGTGACCATGGAGTCTCCCACGGAGAAAAATTGTCAGCCAGTAGCTGAGACCTCGTAGCTTAGTGGAAAGAGTACGGGCTTTGGAGTCAGAGGTCATGGGTTCAAACCCCGGCTCTGCCATTTGTCAGCTGTGTGACTTTGGGCAAGTCAGTTCACTTCTCTGGGCCTCAGTTACCTCATCTGTAAAATGGGGATGAAGACTGTGAGGCCCCGCGTGGGACAACCTGATCACCTTGTAACCTCCCCAGCGTTTAGAACAGTGCTTTTCACATAGTAAGTGTTTAATAAATGCCATCTTTATTATTATTATTATCCAGGACCACCATGCCCGAATGGATCATAATACCAACCGTCTACACGGAATGGTGGCCGTGGAGATTGGCTATTTGTTTGTAGCATTTGTAAAGCAATTATTATCAATCAATCAATCAATCGAGTGCTAACTGTGTGCAGGGCCTTGTACTAAATTCTTGGGAGAGTACAATATGTAGATATGTTCCTGCAATGTGCCGGCCACTGTACTAAGCGCTGGGGTAGATACGAGACGATAGGGTTGTAGTACTTCCCAAGTGCTTAGTACACTGCTCTGAACACAGTAAGCTCTCAATAAATACGAATGATTGAATGAATGAATAGTACCCAGTCCCTGTCCGACACAGGCTCACAGTCTTAATCTCCATTACGCAGAAGAGGTAACTGAGGACCAGAGAAGTGAAGTGACTTGCCCAAGGTCACCCAGCAGGTACATGGCGGAGCAGGGAGTAGAACCCAGGTCCTCCTCTGACTCCCAAATCCGTGCTCTTTCCATTAGGCACACCCAGTACATTAGCGTTAACTGGGACTAGGCCAAGATCAGTCGTTGATCAAAGGTCACCAGTGATTTCCTTCTTGCCAAATCCAAGGGCTCCTACTTTATCCTATTCCTCCTCGACCTCTCAGCTGCCTTCGACACTGTGGACCACCCCCTTCTCCTCAAAACGCTATCCAAACTTGGCTTCACTGACTCCATCCTCTCCCTGTTCTTCTCTTATCTCTCCGGCCATTAAGTCTCAGTTTCCTTTGCGGGATCCTCCTCCCCCTCCCATCCCCTTACTGTAGGGGTTCCTTAAGGATCAGTTCTTGGTCCCCTCCTGTTCTCTATCTACACTCACTCCCTTGGTGAACTCATTCGCTCCCACGGCTTCAACTATCATCTCCACGCTGATGACACCCAAATCTACATCTCTGCCTCTGCTCTCTCTCTCTCCCTTCAGGCTCGGGTCTCCTCCTGCCTTCAGGACATCTCCATCTGGATGTCTGCCCGCCATCTAAAACTCAATATGTCCAAGACTGAACTCCTTATCTTCCCTCCCAAACCCTGCCCTCTCCCTGACTTTCCTGTCACTGTAGATGGCACTACCATCCTTCCCGTCTCATGAGCCCGCAATCTTGGTGTCATCCTCTACTCTGCTCTCTCGTTCACCCCTCACATCCAATCTGTCACCAAAACCTGCCCGTCTCACCTCCGCAACATCACCAAGATCCGCCTTTTCCTCTCCGTCCAAACCACTACCCTGCTGGTTCAATCTCTCATCCTATCCCGACTGGATTACTGCATCGGCCTCCTCTCTGATCTGCCATCCTCCTGTCTCTCCCCACTTCAGTCTATACTTCACGCTGCTGCCCGGATCATCTTTGTGCAGAAACACTCTGGGCATGTTTCTCCCTTCCTCAAAAATGTCCAGTGGCTACCAGTCAACTTACGCATCAGGCAAAAACTCCTCACTCTCGGCTTCAAGGCTCTCCATCACCTCGCCCCCTTCTACCTTATCTCCCTTCTCTCCTTCTACAGCCCAGCCCGCACTCTCCGCTCCTCTGCCGCTAACCTCCTCACTGTGCCTCGTTCTCGCCTGCCCCACCGTCGACCCCCGGCCCACGTCCTCCCCCTGCCTGGAATGGACTCCCTCCGCACATCTGCCAAGCTGGCTCTCTTCCTCTCTTCAAAGCCCTACTGAGGCTCCCCTCCTCCTGCAGGCCTTCCCAGACTGAGCCCCCTTTTTCCTGTCCTCCTCCCCATCCCCCCGCCCTACATCCTTCCCCTCCCCACTGCACCTGTGTATGTGCTTGTAAAGATTTACTACTCTATTTTACTTGTACCTATTTACTATTTATTTTGTCAATGATGTGCTTCTAGCTTTACTTCTATTTATTCTGATGACTTGACACCTGACCACATGTTTTGCTTTGTTTTGTTTTGTTGTCTGTCTCCCCCTTCTAGACTGTGAGCCCGTTGTTGGGTGGGACCGTCTCTATATGTTGCCGACTTGTACTTCCCAAGCGCTTAGTCCAGTGCTCTGCACACACTATGCGCTCAATAAATACGATTGAATGAATGAATGAATGACTGAGGTGATGTGTAAATGAGGTGGCCTTTAATAATCAGTCAGTCAATCAGTTAATCGTGTTAATTGAGTGCTTACTGTGTGGAGAGCACTATAAGAAGTGCTTGGGATAGTACAATATAACAATGTATTGGACACATTCCCTGACCACAGCAAGCTTAGGGTAGATGGATGTGGCTCAGTGGAAAGAGCCCGGGCTTTGGAGTCAGAGGTCATGGGTTCAAATCCCGACTTCACCACTTGTCAGCTGTGTGACTTTGGGCAAGTCACTTCACTTCTCTGGGCCTCGGTGACCTCATCTGGAAAATGGGGATGAAGACTGTGAGCCCCCGGTGGGATAACCTGATCACCTTGTAACCTCCCCAGCGCTTAGAACAGTGCATGACACAGAGTAAGCCCTTAATAAATGTCATTATTATTCTTTTATTAATGGACGTTAATAAATAACAGATATGGACGTAAGCGCCGTGGGACTGGGACAGGGGGATGAATAACGCGAACGAGTCAGGGTGACGAAGAAGGGAGTGGGAGAAGAGGAAAGGAGAACTGTAAGGGGAGATGGAACTGTAAGAGAAGACTAGGAGAGCCAGTAGCCGTGGCACCCAACTGGATGCTGGGGTTTTGGTGCTGTTAGACAACGGGGCAGAGAAATTGCGAGGGTGGTCATTGGGGTCACTCGTGGATCCTGGGCCCAGAGCAGGAGACAGAACAGCCAGAAACCAGACTGTCCAGTACAAAACCAGATTCACTTTTGCTCTACACACATACTCAATACTTATGTGCATCTAGCTTTAATTCGATTCGTTCTGACGACTTTGACACCTGTCTCCGTGTTTTATTTTGTTTTCTGTCTCCCCCTTCTAGACTGTGAGCCCGTTGTGGGGTAGGGACCGTTTCTCTATATTGCCAACTTGCACTTCTCAAGCGCTTAGTCCAGTGCTCCGCACACAGTAAACACTCAATAAATACGATTGAATGAATAAATAAAATTGAATGACTGAATCAATCAATTATATTTACTGAACACTTACTGTGTGGCGAGTACTGCACTGAGCCCTTGGGAGAGTATAATATAGCAGAGTCGGTAGACACGTTACCTGCCCACAGTTAGCTTACGATCTAGAGGGGGGAGACGGACGTTAATATAAATAAATTAATTAGGGATTTGGATATAAGTGCTGTGGGGCTGAGGGCGGGGTGAATAAAGGGGGCAAATCCAAGTACCAGGCTGACCCGGGGGTTGTGGGAGAAGAGGAAATGAGGACTGTCCTGCACGCAGAAAGAGCTCAAGAAACACCATTAATGTTGAAGAAACATTAGGCAACGTAGGTAATTCATTCATTTCTAACTGTGCGCCCAGTGTGGCCAGGGACTGTCTCTCTCTGTTGCTAAATTGTACTTTCCAAGCGCTTCGTACAGTGATCTGCACACAGTGAGCGTTCAATAAATACGATTGAATGATAATATCAGTGTGCCGTTATGACACATATCAAATAGGTGTTTGCAGATATAGTCAATTCATCAATGGTATTTATTGCCTACTTACTGTGTGAGAGCACTGAACTAAGTGAAGCAGCGTGACTCAGTGGAAAGAGCCCGGGCTTTGGAGTCAGAGATCGTGGGTTCAAATCTCGGCTCGGCCAATTGTCAGCTGTGTGACTCACTTCTCTGGGTCTCGGTTACCTCATCTGTACAATGGGGATGAAGACTGTGAGCCCCACGTGGGAAAACCCGATCACCTTGTAACCTCTCCAGAGCTTAGAACAGTGCTTTGTACATAGTAAGTTCTTAATAAATGCCATCATCATTATTATTATTAAGTGCTTGGAAGAGTGAAATAGAATAGAGTTGGGAGAGTATAGTGGAACAGAGTTGGTAGGCAATATTAAAATATCTTTGCAAAATGTGTGTGTGTGCGCGCAAGAGAGAGAGAGAGAGAGAGAGAGAGAGAGAGAGAGAGAGAGAGAGAGAGAGAGAGAGAGAGAGAAAGGGATGGGTGGGATGGTTAGGAACACCAGTTCCTTTTTCATTGCTCCAAATCCATTGCCTTCCCACCCTGGGTCTCTGTGAAAGTGAAAATGCAGACTTAGAAGCCAAATCGGAGGGACGCTGATAGTTGAAAATAAAAATGGGGATTTTTCAGATTCTTTCCTATAAATGTGCTCCTTCTCTGTGCCTCCATGGGAAATCCACAGATAATCCGTGAAGATGGGAAACACTCCCAAGGTGAGCGAATTCCTCCTGCTGAGATTCTCGGAGGTCCGGGAGCTGCAGCTGGTCCAGGAATCACTGTTCCTCGTGGTCTACCTGGCGTCCCTGACGGGAAACCTCCTCATCGTCGCCGTCACCGCCCTCGACCGGCGCCTCCATACCCGCATGTACTTCTTCCTCAGGAACCTGTCCATCCTCGACCTCTGCCTCATCTCTGTCACCGTCCCCAAATCCATCCACAACTCCCTGATCAATGGCAGGGCCATCTCTCTATGGGGATGTGTAGCTCAGGTCGGAGTTGTCCCTCCTCACGGCCACGTCCTACGACCGCTACGCTGCCATCTGCCCTCCCCTGCGGTACGGGGCCATCATGGACCGAGGGGCCTGTGGGAAGATGGCGGCCGCCTCCTGGTTCGGCGGGGGCCTGTTTGGGGTGATGTACACAGGTTTCGAGCTTCTAACACTGAGCTCCTGTGGCTCTAACCTGATCCAGCAGTTCTTCTGCGACATACTTTCCTTACTGAAGATCTCCTGTTCCCGAAACGCACGTCGTTATCGACGTCAGCATAGCCACTGCATTTGGCTTGGCTTTCATCTCCTTCATCCTCATCGTGGTCTCGTACGTGCGCATTTCCGGGCCATGCTGAGGATACCGGCCTCCGAGGGCCGGGCCAAAGCCTTCTCCACCTGTCTGCCCCACCTCGTCATCGTCACCTTCTTCCTCTCGACCGGTGCCATGGCCTACCTCAAGCTCACGTCTGACTCCCCCTCGAACCTGGACCTGCTGGTGTCCGTGTTTTACACCGTGGTGCCCCCCATCCTGAACCCCCTCATCTACAGCCTGAGGAACCGGGACATGAAGGCCGCCCTGAGGAGGGTCCTGAGGGGGCATACGTTCCTCCAGAATAAAGATCCCCTCTTTATGTACTGACATTTGCCCTCAGAATGTTTCCGAACCCGCCGGTTGTGAAATACGCTGTACTTAGTGTTGTCGTTTCCCCTTCCCTGGTGATCAGTCAGTCGGTGGTATTTACTGAGAGCTTACTCTGTGCGGTGCCCAGCGTGGCTCAGTGGAAAGAGCACGGGCTTTGGAGTCAGAGGTCAGGAGTTCAAATCCTGGCTCTGCCAACTGTCAACTGTGTGACATTGGGCATGTCACAACGTCTCTGGGCCTCAGGTACCTCATCTGTAAAATGGGGATTAAAACTGTGAGCCCCCTGAGGGACAACCTGATCACCTTGTAACTTTCCGAGAGCTTAGAACAGTGCTTTGCACATAGTAAACACTTAACAAATGCCATTATTATTATTATTATTATTATTATTATTATTACCAAGCATTTGGGAGAGGCCAACACAGCAGAATTAGCAGAGACGTTCCCCTCCCACAAGAAACTTACAGTCTTGACCACTCTTCCCATCCCTATCTCCCTTCCCTTGACTTTCCAGATTCCAAATCCTTCCCTGACTAAACTGCTATTTATCCAGAATCAGAAGACATTCCGTTTTCAGCTGATCCATCTCTTTTCCACTACAGATCACTCTCCCCACCTTGACAGCCTTAGTGAAGGCAAATCTCTTCCAAGAGGCCTTCCCTGACCAATCCCTCCTCTCCCACTCCCTTCCGCGTCCTCCTCGCACGTGGATTTGCTCCCTTTAGTCACCCCTCCCTCAGCCCCACAGCACTGATGTCCATATCCACAATTCATTTATTTATATTCATCACTGTCTCCGCCACTCGTCCGTAAGCTCCCTGTGGGCAGGGAATGCGTCTACCGACTCTGTTCTATTGTACTATCCCAAGCGCTTAGGACAGCGTTCTGCACACGGTACGCGCTCAATAAATACCACTGATTGATTGATTGGCTAATATGTTCCCAGATGACTTTCCGTGCAATATTTGAACATTAAGTGCCAGCTTGCTTCTCGCTAGGATCCAGCTGCTCTCCCAGAATTGATTCCCAATGCTTGGGAATATTGCGATGGAGTCCTTGGGGTGGAGATGCAGCGTGGCTCAGTGGAAAGAGCCCGGGATTTGGAGATAGAGGTCATGGGTTCGAATCCTGCTGTGTGACTTGGGGCAAGTCACTTCACTTCTCTGGGCCTCAGTTCCCTCATCTGGAAAACGGGGATTAAGTCTGTGAGCCCCACGTGGGACAACGTGATTACCTTGTATCTACCCCAGCGTTTAGAACAGTGCTTTGCACATAGTAAATGCTTAATAGATGCCATTATTATTATTCTTATTATTATTACCCAACCCCAGTCCCATAGGGATTATGTCCAAATCCTTACACTCTGTTGCTTCCCGTCTGTAATTCCTTTGAATGTCTGCCTCCCCCATAACATTGCAAGCCCCTTGAGATAGCCTAGTGTTTTCTCCAAGGCAGTGATCTGGTAGTGCTTACCAAACGGAGAAGCAGAATAGCCAGTGCTCCCCGGGCCTGGAAGTCAGAGGTCCTGGGTTCTAATCCTCTCTCCACCACTTGTCTGCTCTGCAACCTTGGTCGAGTTACTTCTCTGTGGTTCAGTTTCCTCATCTGTAAAATGGGGTGAGGACTGTGAGCCCCGTGTGAGATGGAGGCTGTTGTCCGATCTGATTAGCTTGAATCTCTTAGAGTGCTTGGCACATAGTAAGCGCTTAACAAATGCCACAATTATTATTATTACTATTATCTTCAGTGAATAAGAGGATAAAAACACAGACAGAGGAAAGAGTCGGTTAAGGGGGGACCCTAGATCATAAGGAAGGAATCAAAAAGAGACCCATGATCACAAAAATGATTCCAGATGACAGACAAGTAGCTTCTGAGAAGACATTTTAGAATCTACGAGGAGACGGTACTGCGAAAAAGAAATCATCCCAGCCTCCTCCACTTCAGGCCCTCAATCATCAATCATTACCATCAGTGGTGTTTTTGAGCTCTTACTGTGTGCAGAGCACTGTACCGAGCCCTTGAGAGAGTACGGTATGCCAGAGAAGCAGCATGGCATAATAATAGTAATAATAATAATGATGGCATTTATTAAGCGCTTACTATGTGCAAAGCACTGTTCTAAGCGCTGGGGAGCTTACAAAGAGATCAGGTTGTCCCACGGGGGGCTCACAGTTTTAATCCCCATTTTACAGATGAGGTAACTGAGGCACAGATAAGTTACATGACTTGCCCAAAGTCACACTGCTGACAATTGGCGGAGCTGGGATTTGAACACATGATCACTGACTCCAAAGCCCATACTCTTTCCACTGAGCCACGCTGCTTCTTTAAGCATAGTGGATAGAGCATGGGCCTGGGGTCATGGGTTCTAATCCTGGCTCTGTCACCTGTCTGCTGTGTAACCTTGAGCAAGTCACTTCACTTCTCTGTGCCTCAGTTCCCTCCTCCGTAAAATGGGGATGAAGACTGTGAGTCCCACATGGGGCAGGGACTGAGTCCAACCCAATTTGCTAGTAATCACCCCAGCGCTTAGTACAGTACTTGACACATAGTATGTGCTTAACCAATGCCATTATTATTATTATTGTTTTCACTGCAGTATAACAGAGTTGGTAGACACCTTCCCTACCCACAAGAACTGAAAAGTCGAGTGAAGGAGAAAGGCATTAATCTAAATAAATAATTTACGATATACAAGTCATAATTTATAAATATGAAGCGCTGTGGGGTGAAGAGTAGCTTGATTATCCTCATGGCAAAGCCAGGATGATTCATTCATTCATTCTTTCAATCACAGTAGTTTCTGGGGACTTTCAGTCAAGAAGTCCCTCAGAACAAAAGAGGAATCCTGCTTTCTCCAGAGGGAAAAGAGAGGCCACGTGGGAAGGATTATAAATTGCCGCTAGAGCAGAGAGCAGAATGTGAAAGACACCATCGGGAACTCCTGAACAAGAGAGTGATGTCTCCTCCCGGGTGCAACCCGAAATCAGTCACTGGGATTTACTGAGTGCTTACTGTGTGCAGGGCACTGAACTAAGCGTTCAGGAGAGTACAATATAACAGAGTTGGGAGATACGTTCCCTGGCCACAAGGAGCATACATTCTAGAGGGGGAGATGGATTTTAATTAATCCATCAGTAGTATTTACTGAACGCTTCCCGTAGGCAGAGCTCTGTACTACATAGTACAATATAACAGAGTTGGGAGACAAGATCCCTGACCACAACGTCAGAGATGGAGGGGACTGAACCTCAGAAAAGAGAGGCTTTTTTAAATCTGTGATAAATGTGACGAGAAATCGCCTGTTTCCATCCATTGGTAAGTGTCAACATGCGTCCGAAAATCCATTTCAGTGACCTTCAGCTGCTTCATTGTTCGTGTGAGTTCTAGCCTGATACTTATCTTCCTCTAGCGTGATAAGTGCTTACTATATTCCAAGCACAGGGCTAGGCCCTGGGCTAGATACAAGATTGGACAGACTCCGTGTCCCACAAGGGGCTCCCAGGCTAAATTGGAGGGAGAACAAGTATTTGTTAGAGGTACTGATAAGCACTTAGTGAGTGCTTTGTAATAATCATAACAATAATAATAATTATGGTATTGATTATGTGCTTACTATGTGCCAGGAACTTTACGGAACGCTGGAATTGTTCTAAGTGTTGGAGTTGACAGAAGATTAGAAATAGCCCGTGTCCCACACGGAGATCACACTCTAAGTAAAATGGAAACCCGCTATTTTTTTTCTTGATACTTGTTAAGCACTTAGTACATGCCTAGTACTGTTCTAAGCGCTGGGGAGATATATGAAAATAATAATAATAATGGTATTTGTAAAGCGCTTGCTATATGTCAAGCCCTGTTCTAAACACTGGGGTGGGTACGAGGTAATCAGGTTGTCCCATGTGGGGCTCACAGTCTTAATCCCCAATTTACAGATGAGGGAACTGAGGCACAGAGAAGTGAAGTGGCTTTCCCAAGGTCACACAGCAGACAAATGGAGGAGGCAGGATTAGAACCCACGACCTCTGACTCCCAACCCTGGGCTCTTTCCACTAAGCAACACTGCTTCTCTAATATACCCTCTCCAACATGGGGCTCGCAGTTTACAGAGCAGAGAGAAAAAGTCATTAATCACTACTTGCAAACGAAGGAACTGAGGCCAGAGGAGTTATGTGACTGGCCCAAGGTCTCACAGCAGGTCATACTGCAAGCTAGTGGCAGAGCTAGAATTAAAACGCTGTCTCCTGGTCTAGGTATCTCCTTGAATTTTGTTTGGGCTCTATGCTTCTGTCTCCCTGTCTCTGTTTCTTTGCATCTGCCTGTCTTTTAGTCACCCTGCCACTTCGTGTTTATTGGGGAGAGGAGAGTGGTGGTCTGCCAGACGTGAAGGGAGAGGGCCTCCAGGGCAGATAGGCTAGTGTGACTATATAAATAAGAGCAGTTGCAGCATCTCAATCCTCAAAAACCTTTAAGAAGAGGGAACGTTCCCGGGAGAATAAATCGGTTTGAGTGCTTGTCTTCATTCCAGGCCAGAGGCAGAGGAAGAGGAATCCGAGAGGTCCGATTTCATTCATTCATTCAATCATTTTTATTGAGTGCTTACGGTGTGCAGAGCACTGTACTAATCGCTTGGGAAGTACAAGTTGTCAACATAGAGAGACGGTCCCTACCCAAGGGGGAGGCCGATAACAAAACAAAACATGTGGACAGGTGTCAATGGAAAATGCTCATTTTTTCAAGGTTATTATGTAAAGGAAAATTTGGTTTGGAACTTGACAATCACTGGGGAACTGGCAATGTTAGCGACCGGACTACCATTGATCAAGATTGGGCAGTTTAGATAAGCATTAGTTATCACAAAGCCGAACTCTGAGACCATTTCAGGATCACTGTTGTTCACTGTAAAACTAACTGATGTAGTTAGCACTAACCAACAGGTGTTGCCTTTAGGATTTTCCATCTCTTCTCCAATCCGTGCTTGAGGAATGATGCTGTTGTATGACCACTTCTGAAACCAGAGCAGCACATAAACAGTGGCTAGAGCACGTGTCTGGGAATCAGAAGGACCTGGGTTCTAATCCCGGCTCTCCCACTTGTTTGCTGTGTGACCTTGGACAAGTCACTTAATTCATTCAACCATATTTATTGAATGCTTACTGTGTGCAGAGCACTTAATCTCCCTGGGCTTCAGTTTCCCCATCTGTAAAATGCAGATTAAGACTGTTAGCCCCATGTGGGACATGAACTGTGTCCAACTTGATTAGCTTGTATCTACTCCAGCACTTAGCATAGTGCCTGGTGCATAAAAAGTGCTTAACAAATACCTTTTCTTAAAAAAAGCCACAAAACAACAGTGGCTTGGCCTGGATCTCAGGTCAAGAGGGTGCACTTCAGTCATTCATTCATTCAATCGTATTCATTGAGCGCTTACTGTGTGCAGAGCACTGTACTAAGCGCTTGGGAAGTACAAGTTGACAACATATAGGGACAGTCCCTACCCAACAGTAGGCTCACAGTCTAAAAGGGGGAGACAGAGAACAAAACCAAACATACTAACAAAATAAAATAAATAGAATAGATATGTACAAGTAAAATAAATAAATAAATAGAGTAATAAATATGTACAAACATATATACATATATACAATTGCTGTGGGGAAGGGAAGGAGGTAAGATGAGGGGGATGGGGAGGGGGACGAGGGGGAGAGGAGGGAAGGGGCTCAGTCTGGGAAGGCCTCCTGGAGGAGGTGAGCTCTCAGTAGGGCCTTGAAGGGAAGAAGAGAGCTAGCTTGGCGGATGGGCAGAGGGAGGGCATTCCAGGCCCAGGGAATGACGTGGGCCGGGGGTCGATGGCGGGACAGGCGACAACGAGGCACGGTGAGGAGATTAGCGGCAAAGGAGCGGAGGGTGCAGGCAGGGCTGTAGAAGGAGAGAAGGGAGGTGAGGTAGGAGGGGGCGAGGGGATGGACAGCCTTGAAGCCCAGGGTGAGGAGTTTCTGCCTGATGCGCAGATTGATTGGTAGCCACTGGAGATTTCTGAGGAGGGATTATTATTATCATTATTCATAATAATAATGATTGCATCTGACAGCACTGTTCTAAGCATTGGGGTAGATCCAAGGTCATCAGGTTGGACACAGTTCTTGCTCCACAAGGGGCTCATGGGCCTAATCCCCATTTTACTGATGAAGGAACTGAGGCAAAGAGAAGTGAAGTGACTCGCAAGTGGCAGGGCCAGGACTGGAACCCAGGTGCTTCTGATTCTCAGGTCCTCCCTCTTTCCACTAGGCCTCACTGTCTCCTCTGACAGCCCATCACTCTCCCCACTTTCAGAGACTTCTGAAAATCAAATCTCCTCCAAGAGGCCTTCCCCGACGAAGCCCTCATTTTCCCGACTTCCTCTCCTTTCTGCTGCGCCCTTTCACTTGGATTTGCCCTCCTTATTCTCCCTACTCTCATCCTCACTGCACGTATGTACATATTTGAAATTTCTTTCAATGTATGTCTCCCCCTCTAGCCCGTAAGCTCCTCGTGGGCAGCACATATGTCAGCCAACTCTGCTATGTTACACTCTCCCAATTGCTTAGTATATTGCTTTGCACTAAGTGCTCAATAAATACAACTGATGGATTGATTTGACTGGCATTGTCTGTTGAGGTTCTGAAATAGCTTCCTCTTCATTGTTTCTGTAGGTGGTCTCGGAAATCTCTGGGAAATGGCCAACCTCACGGTGATGCGGTAATTCCTCCTGCTGGGATTCTCGGAGGTCCGGGAGCTGCAGCTGGTCCACGCCGCGCTGTTCCTCCTGGTCTACCTGGCGGCCCTGACGGGGAACCTCCTCATCGTCGCCGTCACCGTCCTCGACCGGCGCCTCCACACCCCCATGTACTTCTTCCTCAGGAACCTGTCCGTCCTCGACCTCTGCTACATCTCCGTCACCATCCCCAAATCCATCCACGACTCCCTGACCAAACGTAGATCCATCTCCTTCCTGGGCTGTGCATCCCAGCTCTTATCGGTGATTCTGTTTGGTGGTTCAGAGGTGTTCTTCCTCACGGTGATGGCCTACGACCGCTACGCGGCCATCTGCCTCCCCCTGTGCTACGAGGTCATCATGGACCGAAGGGCCTGTGGGAAGATGGCGGCCGCCTCCTGGCTCGGCGGGGGACTGTTCGCACTGATGATCTCCTCTGGGACGCTCTCCCTACCCTTCTGCGGGTCCGTCCTGATCCGACAGTTCTTCTGCGATATCTCCTCCGTGGTCCGATTCTCCTGCTCTGAAACGCACCTCGTCATCGATGTGATCGTAGTCATCGGGGCCCTTTTGGCCTTCACCTGCTTCGTCTCCATCGTGGTCTCTTACGTGCGCATCTTCCGGGCCGTGCTGAGGATGCCGGTCACTGAGGGCCGGGCCAAAGCCTTCTCCACCTGCTTGCCCCACCTCATCGTCACGACCGTGGTTTTCACCTCGGCTTTCTTCGGTACCTTACATCCACCCTCAGAATCCTCCTCAGCTCTGGACCGGCTGGTGTCCGTGTTCTACACGGTGGTGCTTCCCACTCTAAACCCCCTCATCTACAGCCTGAGGAACCGCGGCGTGAAGGCCGCCATGGGGATGGTCCTAAGTTGGAGTCCTTTCCCCCAGGATAGAAAGTTCCTAATGATGCCTTGATCCTTCGCTTTCTCTCTCCTTGGATTTACATTGAGCAAGACTCATCCAACTAGAGAAGAAGCATTTCCCAGTGGAAAGAACCCGAGCCTGGGAGTCGGAGGACACGGGTTCGAATGCCGGCTCTGCCACATGACCACTGGGAGACCTTGGGCAAGTCACTTAACTTCTCTGGGCTTCAGTTTCTCCATCTGTGAAATGGGGATTAAATCCTACTTCTTCCTACTTAGACGGTAACTGGGACAGGGATGGTTTCCAACTCCTTTATCCTGTTTCTTCCCCAGCACTTAGTACAGCCCATGTTACATCGTAAGCTCTTAACAAATGCTATTATTATTATTACCCCCACCTTTCCGGGTGCCCTTTTGTGCTTGGTCATTTTTCTTCTATCAGCCCTCTGGGCAGGATAGATTATACTAAGCGCTTACTGGTGTTCTGCACACAGTGAGTGATCAATAAATATGTTTCAATGGATTGATCAATCGATGAACTGCATTTATTGAGCACTCGCTGTGTCCTGAGTACCGTACTAAACACTTGGAAGAGTATAACAGAACGCTATAACAGACACATTCCCTTCCAAAGGGTTATTACACTCTAGACATGGAGACAGACATTAATATCAATAAATGTATTACAGATATGTACATATGCGTCCTGTGGCTGGGCGGTTGAAAAAGGGAGCAAATCAGGGGGACGCAGAAAGAGGGGGGAGACAAGGAATTGAGGGCTTAGCCGGGGAAGACCTCTTGGAGGAGTTGTGCCTTCGGTGTAGCAGTGCATCCTATGTGGAGTTGAAGACATACAGTGAGGGTGAGAATGGAATACTGACCGACGTTGACACAAGGAGCGTAGTCCTAGAGAGGGCAGGGAGGGTAGCGAGTGGGATCAGGAGTTGGAGGTTAAAGTGAGGTCTGGAGGAGGGAAGACTAGAACATCCAAAGCATTTTGAAAGGGCCGCCCCACAGCCGTGAAGCGGGTGAAGCGCATGAAGCCAGCGGGTTACTGCCGAAAAACCAAGATGGACATCTCGTTGTCATTTCCGCAATTCCTCTGGAGGTTCTCCCCATGAGACGCACGTCCGTGTGACGGATCACAGGGTCCCCAGGGTGGTTGTCACGTGGGGCAGGGCAACTACTCCACCCAAGCTCCCCGAGGTCCCCGGCGGCACCTGGTCCGAACAGGACATAATGAGGCCACTCAGCCCAAAGTGTGACCCATTCCTTGTGGGGGAATCCCGCTGGGAGATTTTCCTGAAAGGCCCGGCTTCGCCGAGGGCCCCACGCGCTCCAAGCCGGAAGCCAGAAGAGCTTGGACCCCGCACACCTCCCGGAGATCCTCCCGTGGCTGATGTCCGGGAGATGTGGGGGACGGTTGAAGGACGACAGAGACCAGAGCCCCTTCGCTTCGGCTGACCAGTGAGTCTGGGCTGTTGAGAGCACAGGTGAGTAGGTGGTCTTACAGGGGATCCAGAGGAGACGGAGAACTAGAATCTCCTCAAGCCTCCATACGTAAAACAGATCTCTCCCCACGGCTTCTCCATGGCTCCCCATCCCCTGGATCGACTGGGTGGGCGGCGGGGATGGATAGGGATGCATCGGGGACAAACGATCTGGGTGGCACAACAATCATATTTATCGAGCACATACCATGTGGAGAGAACCGTGCTAAGTGCTGGGGAGAGTAAAATATAAGGTCGGCAGACATATTCCCTGCTCGTAAGGAGTTTACAGTCTAGAAGGGGAGGCAAACATTAAGAGAAATATATAGATTATGGATCTATATATAACGGTCATGGGATCGAGAGAGTGGTGAAGAAAGGGGGCAAATTCAAGTGAAGGGTGACATGGAAGGGAGTGTGAGAAGAAGAAATCAGGAATCAGTAGGGGAAGGCCTCTTGGAGGAGCTGTGATTTTAATAAGGCTTTGAAAGTGAGGAGAGTGAACCTCTGTCGGCTAGGAGGAGTGAGGAAATTCCAGGTAAGACACGAGACGTGGACGGGATGTCGTTGGCCGGGGAGATGAGATGGAGGTACAGGTACGGCGAACAGGTTGGCCTGAGAGGAGCAAAGTGTGAGGGCTGGCTTGTAGTGGAAGAGTAGCGATGTGAGATAGGAGGGGGCCAGGGGATTGAGAGTTTTAAAGATGACGACGAGGAGTTTCTCTTTGACGCAGAGGTGGACGGACAACCACTGGAGGTTCTTGAGGAGTGGAGAAACACGGTCGGAGCTGGTAACGTCGGCCGTCTCACTGGTGTTTACTAAACACCTACTAACAGAAGAGCACCGTTCTCAGTTCTGAGGGACAGAACGACGGTGGCTACATTAGACACGGTCTTCTGAGAGGGCCGTCACTGACAACTAAATGGCGGTTAAGCTCATGTGGGAGAAAAAAGGCTCTCCTACCCCAGATTTGCCATGAAACAGGAGACCACAGCTGGGGAGAGATCATTGAATAGATTGGGCTCGGCACAGCGCTCTACACATAGTAGGTGTTCAAGATATGCGATCGATTGATTGATATTGGTTTCCCTCTGCCTGAAGACTGAAGTTTAAGAGGGGCAGCTTCTCAGGGTCACCCAGTCCAAACATTTGGCTCATCTACAACCAACCTACTCACTGGATTTTGGTCTCATCTCTCCTGCTACTGATACCCATGCTTTTTCACTGGCCTGGAACTCGCTCCCTCTTCATATAATAATAATAATAATAATAATAATAATAATAATGATAATAATAAAATAATAATAGCATGTATTAAGCGCTTACCACGTGCAAAGCACCGTTCTAAGCGCTGGGGAGGTTACAAGGTGATCAGGTTATCCCACAGGGGGCTCACAGTCAATCCCCATTTTACAGATGAGGTACCTGAGGCACAGAGAAGTGAAGTGACTTGCCCAAAGTCACCCAGCTGACAATTGGCGGAGCTGCGATTTGAACCCACGACCACTGACTCCAAAGCCCGTGCTCTTTCCACTGAGCCATGCTGCTTCTCTGCTTCTCTTATTAATTATTCATAATCAATCAATCGTATTTATTGAGCGCTTACTGTGTGCAGGGCACTTTACTAAGCGCTTGGGAAGTACTAGTTGGCAACATATAGAGACAGTCCCTACCCAACAGTGGGCTCACAGTCTAAAAGGGGGAGACAGAGAACAAAACCAAACATAGTAACAAAATAAAATAAATAGAATAGAGATGTACAAGTAAAATAAATAAATAAATAAATAGAGTAATGAATATGTACAAACACATATACGTATACACAGGTGCTGTGGGGAAGGGAAGGAGGTAAGATGAGGGGATGGAGAGCGGGACGAGGGGGAGAGAAAGGAAGGGGCTCAGTCTGGGAAGGCCTCCTGGAGGAGGGGAGCTCTCAGTAGGGCCTTGAAGGGAAGAAGAGGGCTAGCTTGGTGGATGGCAGAGGGAAGGCATTCCGGGCCCGGGGGATGACGTGGGCCGGGGGTCGATGGCGGGACAGGCAAGAATGAGGCACGGGGAGGAGATTAGCGGCAGAGGAGCGGAGGGTGCGGGCTGGGCTGGAGGAGGAGAGAAGGGAGGTCAGGTAGGAGGGGCGAGGTGATGGAGATCCTTGAAGCCCAGGGTGAGGAGTTTCTGCCTGATGCGGAGATGGATTGGTAGCCACTGGAGATTTTTGAGGAGGGATTATTATTATCATTCTTCATAATAATAATGATTGTATCTGACAGCACTGTTCTAAGCATTGGGGTAGATCCAAGGTCATCAGGTTGGACACAGTTCCTGCTCCACAAGGGGCTCATGGGCTTAATCCCCATTTTACAGATGAAGGAACTGAGGCACAGAGAAGTGAAGTGACTTGCAAGTGGCTGGGCCAGGACTGGAACCCAGGTGCTTCTGACTCTCAGGTCCTCCCTCTTTCCATTAGGCCCCGCTGTCTCCTCTGACAGCCCATCACTCTCCCCACTTTCAGAGACTTCTGAAAATCACATCTCCTCCAAGAGGCCTTCGCCCACAAAGTCTTCATTTTCCCTTCTTGCTCTCCTTTTTGCCTCGCGCTTGCACTTGGATTTGCCCTCCTTATTCTCCCCATTCTCATCCCCACTGCACGTATGTAGATATTTGAAATTTATTTCAATGTATGTCTCCCCCTCTAGCTCGTAAGCTCCTCGTGGGCAGGAAATATGTCAGCCAACTCTGCTATGTGACACTCTCCAAATCGCTTAGTATAGTGCTCTGCACCAAGTACGTGCTCCATAAATACAATTGATGGATTGATTTGACTGTCATTGTTGAGGTTCTCAAATAGCTTCCTCTTCATTGTTTCTGTAGGTGGTCTCGGCAACCTCTGGGAAATGGTCAACCTCACGGTGATGAGGGAATTCCTCCTGCTGGGATTCTCGGAGGTCCGGGAGCTGCAGCTTCTCCATGCCGCGCTGTTCCTCCTGGTCTACCTGGCGGCCCTGGCGGGGAATCTCCTCATCGTCACCATCACCGTGCTCGACCGGCGCCTCCACACCCCATGTACTTCTTTCTCATGAACCTGTCCGTCCTCGACCTCTGCTACATCGCCGTTACCGTCCCCAAATCCATCCACGACACCCTGACCAAACGTAGATCCATCTCCTTCCTGGGCTGCGCCGCCCAGCTCTTCTCGGTGGTCCTGTTTGCCGGTTCAGAGATGTTCCTCCTCATGGTCATGTCCTACGACCGCTACGCGGCCATCTGCCTCCCCCTGAGCTACGGGGTCATCACGGACCGAGGAGCCTGTGTGAAGATGGCGGCCGCCTCCTGGCTCAGCGGGGGTCTGTTTGCACTGATGTTGTCTTCTGTGACGTTCTCCCTCCCCTTCTGAGGATCCATCCTGATCCCACAGTTCTTCTGCGATATCGCCTCCGTGGTCCGATTCACCTGCTCCGAACCGCACCTTGTCGTCGATGTGCTCTTAGTCACCGGGGCCCTTTTGGGCTTCTCCTGCTTCTTCTACGTGATCATCTCGTACGTGCATATCTTCCGGGCCGTGCTGAGGATGCCAGTCACCGAGGTCCGGGCCAAAGCCTTTTCCACCTGCTTGCCCCACCTCGTCGTCACGACGGTGTTTTTCACCTCGGCTGTCTTCGGTACCTTACGTCCACCCTCAGACTCCTCCTCAGCTCTGGACAGGCTGGTGTCCATGTTCTACACCGTGTTGCCCCCCACCCTCAACCCCCTCATCTACAGCCTGAGGAACCGGGACGTGAAGGCCGCCATGGGGAGGGTCCTAAGGTGGAGTCCTTTCCCCCAGGATAGAAAGTTCCTAATGATGCCTTGATCCTTTGCTTTCTCTCTCCTTGGATTGACTCTGAGCAAGACTCATCCAACTAGAGAAGCAGCGTTTCCCAGTGGAAAGAGCCCGATCCCGGGAGTCGGAGGACCCAGGTTCGAATGCCGGCTCTGCCACCTGACCACTGGGACACCTTGGGCAAGTCACAACTTCTCTGGGCTTCAGTTTCTCCAACTGTAAAATGAGGATTAAATCCTGCTCCTTCCTAATTAGATGGTAACTGGGACAGGGAATGTTTCCAACTCCTTTATCCTGTTTCTACCCCAGCATTTAGTACAGTAAGCTCTTAACAAATGTGATTATTATTATTATTACCCCCACCTTTCAGGGTGCCCTTTTGTGCTTGGTCATTTTTCTTCTCTCAGCCCTCCGGACAGGATCGATCATGCTAAGCGCTTAGTGGTGTTCTGCACACGGTGAGCGCTCAATAAATATGATTGAATAAATTGATCGATCGATGACCTGTATTTATTCAGCACTTACTGTGTCCTGAGTACTGTACTAAGCACTTGGGAGAGTATAGTAGAACGCTATATCAGACACATTCCCTCCCAAAGGGTTATTACACTCTAGACGTGGAGACAGACATTAATATCAATAAATGTATTACAGATATGTACATATGCGTCCTGTGGCTGGGTAGTTGAAAAAGGGAGCAAATCAGGGGGACGCAGAAAGAGGGGGAGACAAAGAATTGAGGGCTTAGCCGGGGAAGGCTTCTTGGAGGAGATGTGCCTTCAATGTAGCAGTGCATCCTATGTGGAGTTGAAGATATACAGTGAGGGTGAGAATGGAATACCGACAGACGTTGACACAAGGAGCGTAGTCTTAGATAAGGCAGGGAGGGTCGTGAGTGGGATCAGGAGTGGGTGGGTTGAAGTGAGTTCTGGAGGAGGCAGGACTAGTACATCCAAAGCATTTTAGAATGGTCGCCCCGCAGCCGTGAAGTGACTGATGCCGGGTGGGTTACTGACAAAAAACCAAGATGGACACCTCACTGTCATTTCTGCAGTTTCTCTGGGGGTTCTCCCCGTTAAACATACGCATGTGTGATGGATCACAGGGTTCCCAGTGGGGTTGTCACGTGGGGCAGGGCAACTACTCCACCCGAGGTCCCCAAGGTCCCCAGCGGCGCTGGGCCCCCGGGGAGTCGGGCCCAAACAGGACATAATGAGTCCTCTCAGCCCAACGTGTGACCCGTCCCCTGTGGGGAGTCCCACAGGGAGCTTTTCCCAAAAGGCCCGGCTTCGTTGTGGGCCTACCGCACTCCAAGCAGGAAGCCAGAAGAGCCGGGACACCGCATGCTTCCTGGAGATCCTCCCATGGCCAACTTCGGGAGCTGAGGAGGGGGGGAACGGTTGAAGGACGACAGAGACCAGAGCCCGCTCGCTCCTGGCTGACTGGTGAGTCTGGGCCGTTGAGAACACGGGTGGGTAGGGGCGATCTTACAGGGAAGCCGGAGGAGATGGAGAACTAGAATCTCCTCACGTCTCCGTGCATAAAACAGATATCTCCCCGAGGCGTCTCCATGGCTCTCCATCCACTGGATCGACTGGGTGGGCGGCGGGGATGGATGGGGATGGATCAGGGACAAACGATCCGGTGGCCCATCGATCATATTTATCGAGCACTTACCATGTGGAGAGCACCGTGCTAAGTGCGAGGGAGAGTAAAATATAAGATCGGCAGACGTACTCCCTGCTCGTAAGGAGCTTACTGTCTAGAAGGGGAGACAAACCTTAATAGAAATACATAGATTATGGATCTATATATAAGGGTCTTGGGATCGAGAGGGCGGTGAAGAAGGGGGCAGATTGAAGTGAAGGGCGACACGGAAGGGAGTGTGAGAAGAGGAAATCAGGAATCAGTCGGGGAAGGCCTCTTGGAGGAGACGTGATTTGAAAAAGGCTTTGAAGGTGGGGAGAGTGAACGTCTGTCATCATCATCATCAATCGTATTTATTGAGCGCTTACTATGTGCAGAGCACTGTACTAAGCGCTTGGGAAGTACAAATTGGCAAACATATAGAGACAGTCCCTACCCAACAGTGGGCTCACAGTCTAAAAGGGGGGGACAGAGAACAAAACCAAATATACTAACAAAATAAAATAAATAGAATAGATATGTACAAATAAAATAAATAAATAAATAAAGAGAGTAAAAATATGTACAAACATATATACATATATACAGGTGCTGTGGGGAAGGGAAGGAGGTAAGATGGGGGGATGGAGAGGGGGACGAGGGGGAGAGGAAGGAAGGGGCTCAGTCTGGGAAGGCCTCCTGGAGGAGGTGAGCTCTCAGCAGGGCCTTGAAGGGAGGAAGAGAGCTAGCTTGGCGGATGGGCAGAGGGAGGGCATTCCAGGCCCGGGGGATGACGTGGGCCGGGGGTCGATGGCGGGACAGGCGAGAACGAGGTACGGTGAGGAGATCAGCTGTGGAGGAGTGGAGGGTGCGGACTGGGCTGGAGAAGGAGAGAAGGGAGGTGAGGTAGGAGGGGGCGAGGTGATGGAGATCCTTGAAGCCCAGGGTGAGGAGTTTCTGCCTGATGCGCAGATTGATTGGTAGCCACTGGAGATTTTTGAGGAGGGCAGTGATATGCCCAGAGCGTTTCTGGACAAAGATAATCCGGGCAGCAGCATGAAGTATGGATTGAAGTGGAGAGAGACACGAGGATGGGAGATCAGAGAGAAGGCTGATGCAGTAGTCCAGACGGGATAGGATGAGAGCTTGAATGAGCAGGGTAGCGGTTGGGATGGAGAGGAAAGAGCTGATTTGGGCAAAGTTGTGGAGCTGAGAGCGGCAGGTTTTGGTGACGGCTTGGATGTGAGGGGTGAATGAGAGAGCGGAGTCGAGGATGACACCAAGGTTGCGGGCTTGTGAGACGGGAAGGATGGTAGTGCCCTCAACAGAGATGGGAAAGTCAGGGAGAGGGCAGGGTTTGGGAGGGAAGACAAGGAGTTCAGTCTTCGACATGTTGAGCTTTAGGTGGCGGGCAGACATCCAAATGGAGATGTGCTGAAGGCAGGAGGATATGCGAGCCTGGAGAGAGGGGGAGAGAGCAGGGGCAGAGATGTAGATCTGGGTGTCATCAGCGTAGAGATGATAGTTGAAGCCGTGGGAGCGAATGAGGTCACCAAGGGAGTGCATGTAGATCGAGAACAGAAGGGGACCAAGCACTGAACCTTGGCTACGAAGGTAGTCCGTCGGCTATGAAGAGGGAGGACATTCCAGGGAAGAGACGGGAAGTGGATGAGAGGTCATCGGAGGGAGAGACGAGATGGAGGTACGGCCAATAGATTGGCAGTAGAGGAGCGAAGTGTGCGGGCTGGCTTGCAGTAGGAGAGTAACGAGGTGAGATAGGAGGGGGTGAGGGGATTGAGAGCTTTAAAGATGATGACGAGGAGTTTCTGTATGATTCAGAGGTGGGCGGACAACCACTGGATGTTCTTGAGGAGTGGGGAAACATTGTAAGAGTTGGTAACGTCGGCTGTCTCAGTGGTGTTTACTAAGCAGCTACTACCGGAAGAGCATCGTGCTCAGTTCTGAGGGAGAGAACAACAGTGGCTGCATTAGACGCGGTCCTCTGAGAGGGCCGTCACTGACAACTAGGTGAGGCTTAAGCTCACGTTGGAGAGAAAAGGCTCTCCTACCACAGATTAGCCATGAAACAGGAGACCACATCTGGGGAGAGATCATTTATTCGGTTGTGCTCAGCACAGCGCTCTACACATAGTAAGTGTTCAAGATATGGGATCGATTGATTGACATTGGTTTCCTTCTGCCTGAAGATCGAAGGTTAAGAGAGGGAGCTTTTCAGAGTCACCCAGTCCAAACATTTGGCTCATCTAAAACCAACCTACTCCCTGGATTTTGGTCTCATCTATCCCGCTACCGATGCCCAGGCCTTTCCACTGGCCTCGAACTCCCTCCCTCTTCATGTAATAATAATAATGATCGTATTTCGCATCACTGTTCTAAGCACTGAGGTAGATCCAAGGTTATCAGGTTGGACACAGTCCCTGCTCCGCATGGGGCTCATGGGCTTACAAGGTGATCAGGTTTTCCCGCGGGGGTCACAGTCTTAATCCCCATTTTACAGATGAAGGAACTGAGGCACAGAGAAGTGAAGTGACTTGCCCAAGGTCACAAGGCAGGCAAGTGGCAGAGCCGGGACTGGAACCCAGGTCCTTCCGACTCTCAGGCCCTCGCTCTTTCCACTAGGCCTCGCTGTCTCCTCTGACAGCCCATCGCTCTCCCCACTTTCAGAGACTTCCGAAAATCACATCTCCTCCAAGAGCCCTTCCCCGACTCAGTCGTCATTTTCCCGACTTCCTCTCGGTTCTGTCTTGCCCTTTCCCATGGATTTGCACCCCTTATGCTCCCCACTCTCATCCCCACAGCACGTATGTACACATTTGAAATTCATTTCAATGTGTGTCTCCCCCTCTAGTCCATAAGCTCCTCGTAGGCGGCAAATATGCCTGCCAACTCTGCTCTGTTACACTCTCCCAATCGCTTGGTATAGTACTTTGCATAAACTAAGTGCTCCATAAATACCATTGTTGGATTGATTTGACTGTCATTGTCTGTTGAGGTTCTGAAATAGCTTCCTCTTCATTGTTTCTGTAGGCGGTCTCGGCAATCATTGGGAAATGGTCAACCTCACGGTGATGAGGGAATTCCTCCTGTTGGGATTCTCAGAGGTCCGGGAGCTGCGGCTGGTCCACGCCGCGCTGTTCCTCCTGGTCTTCCTGGCGGCCCTGACGGGGAATCTCCTCATCGTCGCCGTCACCGTCCTCTACCGGCGCCTCCACACCCCCATGTACTTCTTCCTCAGGAGCCTGTCCGTCATTGACCTCTGCTACATCTCCGTCACTGTCCCCAAATCCATCCACGACTCCCTGACCGACCGTAGATCCATCTCCTTCCTGGGCTGTGCCTCCCAGGTCTTCTTGGTGATTCTGTTTGGTGGTTCAGAGGTGTTCCTCCTCACGGCCATGTCCTACGACCGCTACGCGGCCATCTGCCTCCCCCTGAGCTACGAGGTCATCATGGACCGAGGGGCCTGTGGGAAGATGGCGGCGGCCTCCTGGTTCGGCGGGGGGCTGTTTGCACTGATGATCTCCTCTGGGACCTTCTCCCTACCCTTCTGTGGGTCCGTCCTCATCCCACAGTTCTTCTGCGATATCTCCTCCATGGTCCGACTCTCCTGCTCCGAAACGCACCTTGTCGTCGATGTGATCGTCGTCACCGCGGCCCTTTTGGGCTTCTTCTGCTTCGTCTCCATCGTGGTCTCGTATGCGCGCATCTTCCGGGCCGTGCTAAAGCCTTCTCCACCTGCCTGCCTCACCTCGTCGTCACGACCTTGTTTCTCACCTCGGCTTACTTCGCTAGCTTACGTCCACCCTCGGCCTCCTCCTCAGCTCTGGACCTGCTGGTGTCCGTGTTCTACACGGTGGTGCCTCCTGCCCTCAACCCCCTCATCTACAGCCTGAGGAACAGGGACGTGAAGATGGCGATGGGGATGGTCCTTGTTGGGAGTCTTTTCTCCAGAGACAGAAAATTTCACTTCACGCCCTGACCCTGTTAGCTCTCTCATTCATTCAGTCACTCATTCAATCGTATTTATTGAGCACTCACGTGGATTGACTGTATACAGACTTGGGCGGCCTGCGAAGAGCTAATTGTCGTCAGAGACTTTTCCTGGCTGCCTATTATCAATGGCTTTGACTCGTTTAGTAGAAGAGTTTTTATCCAGCTGTCCTTGACTGGTATTTAAATCTAATTCCCGTGCCTGGGGACGGATCCCTGCACTTGGATTCACCCCCTTTATTCATCACCATGAGCAGCAGCGTGGCTCAGTGGAAAGAGCCCGGGATGTGGAGTCAGAGGTCATGGGTTCAAATCGCGGCTCTGCCAATTGTCCACTGTGTGACTTTGGAAAAGTCACTTCACTTCTCTGTGCCTCAGTTGCCTCATCTGGAAAAGGGGGATTAAGACTGTGAGCCTCACGTGGGACAACCTGATCACCTTGTAACCTCCCCAGCGCTTAGAACAGTGCTTTGCACATAGTAAGCGCTTAATAGATGCCATCATTATTATTATTATATTATCACCAGCAGAGTATCTGGGAATCTGAAAGATCTGGGTTCTATTCCTGGCTCTGCCACTTGTCTGCTGTGTGACCTTGGACAAGTCACCTCGCATCTCTGAGCCTCAGTTCCCTCATCTGTAAAATGGGGATGAAGACTGTGGGCCCCACGTGGGACACGGACTGTGTCCAACCTGATTAGCTTGCATCTACCCCAGTGGCTAATACAGTGCCTGGTACATAGTAAGTGCTTAACAAATACCATTAAAGAAAGTTGAAGAGGTAGCTGCCGAAGGGTGTTTTAGACTTTGGCAATGCAGCGTGGCTCCTGGAAAGAGCTCAGGCTTGGGAGTCAGAGGTCATGGGTTCGAATCCTGACCCACCACATGTCTGCTGTGTGACCTTGGGCAAGTCACTTAACTTCTCTGAGCCCTCAGTTCCCTCATCTGTCAATTGGGGATGAAGACTGTGAGCCCCACGTGGGACAACCTGATCACCTTGTATCTGCCCCAGCCCTTAGAACAGTGCTTGGCACATAGTAAGCGCTTAACAAATACCAAAATTATTATTATTATTATTTAGACTTAATTCTGACCCTCAAATCTGCCCCAGAAGCCAGGAGCAGGAGAAGGGGTTGAATTTTTCCAACCACTTAGTGCTCTCAGGTGTCACATGATAAAAACCCTAATGATTTCTCCTCCTACTCTTACTGTTGCTACTCTTGTTATTTATTGAATAATATACTTCAATATCTAAATAGTAGAGAAGCAGCATGGCTCAGTGGAAAGAGCACGGGCTTTGGAGTCAGAGGTCATGGGTTTGAATCCCGACTCCGCCACATGTCTGCTGTGTGATCTTGGGCAAGTCACTTAACTTCTCTGGGCCTCAGTTACCTCATCTGTAAAATGGGGATTAAGACTGTGAGCCCCACGTGGGACAACCTGATCACCCTGTATCCTCCCCAGCGCTTAGAACAGTGCTTTGCACATAGTAAGCGCTTAACAAATGCCAGTTATTATTATTATTATTATTATCATTAATTCAATCGATCCAATTAAAGTACAACGGAAGGCCAAGATGCATTCTTTGCACACAAGGAGCTTACGCTTTGCAAAAACGTTACAGGTGCCTGCGATCTCCAGCCATTCAGGGTCAAAACTGGAATGGGATCTTGGGGTCCTTTTCCTTTTGTTTCTGCCCAGCTGATCTGAATATGGGATTCAACCATGACTAACCAAATGGGCTAGGGTGACTAATCTCCTACCACGATATCTCTCCAATCCCCTGGGTTGAAATGGAAAGATATTATTAATCACGGAAAGAGAACGATGAGGTTCTTCTAGGGAGGAGTCCCAAAGTGGGATCCACGTGGGACTGGGCGGTTATTTAGGTGGCGGGGGCCGGGACCGCAGAGAACCCAAGATCCCGGCCTTCTGGGATTCCCGGACAGTCGGCCGTCTCAGCGGAGCCCCGGGCCCGTCCTCCCACGGGAATCCCCCCAGGAAAAAACCCGGCCGTCATCTGAGGGGACGGCGCAGCCAGCCGGAGAGTTGAGACGGAGAGGGAGGATCCTGACAGCCCCCAGACTTTCCAGTCACCCCCACCAGTGTCCAGGACTGATAAGATGGAGCGAGCCTCAGCAGAGGTCGGTGCTCCCCAGCCGAGGACGGGCCCGGCACTCCGAAGAGGAGCAGGGGAAAGGTGAGGGCCACGGAAGGGAAATTTCAAGCCTAGAGTGAGAGGATCAAAGTTAGAATTCCTCCTATTCTTTCACTTTCCTTCCCTGAGGAGAGATGAACCATTCCAGCTAGTACTCCCACCAGGGCCAGATGAGGGGGCGGGGAATCTTTGTGAGTGAGAGGAACTCTATTACTCTATTTATTTATTTTATTTGTACATATTTATTCTATTTATTTTATTTTGTTAATATGTTTTGTTCTCTGTCTCCCCCTTTTAGACTGTGAGCCCACTGCTGGGTAGGGACCGTCTCTAGATGTTGTCAACTTGGACTTCCCAAGCGCTTAGTCCAGTGCTCTGCACACGGTAAGCGCTCAATAAATACGATGAATGAACTCAGCCACCAGTCAGTTGTCAATGGAAAGAGCCAGGTTCTGTGGCTCAGAAGCCCCCCATCTCTGCCACTGGCCTGCTGTGTGACCACGGGCAAGGCGCTTAATCTCTCTGTGCTCCAGTTTCCTTATCTGCCAAGTGCTTAGTACAGCGTCTGATACCCGGTAAGTGCTCACCAGATGTCGTCGATTGATTCATACACCGTGGCCAGAGATCCAACAATCCGTTATATTGTAAACTCCTCCAAGGCAAGGATATCATTCTTGCTCCCCCTCTCAGACTGTAAGCCTCAGACAGACCAGATACTGTGTCCAACGTACCTATCCCAGTGCTTGGCATACAGTAGGAGCAAAATGGAAATGCAACATCAGTTCTCTCTCATACTGAGACTGGGGGCCCTAAAAGAGACCTGATTATCTTGTGTCTACCCCAGGACTTAGTATAATGCTTGACACTCTATTACTCCATTTATTTGTTTATTTTACTTGTACATATCTATTCTATTTATTTGATTTTGTTAATATGTTTGGTTTTGTTCTCTGTCTCCCCCTTCTAGACTGTGAGCCCATTGTTGGGTAGGGACCGTCTCTACGTGTTGCTAACTTGTACTTCCCAAGCGCTTAGTACAGTGCTCTGCACACAGTAACTCTCAATAAATATGATTGATTGATTGATACATAGTATGCGCTTAACAAATGCCATTATTTATTATTGTATTATCTTATCATATACTATATTATATTATATGTTATATTATCCGTTGCTCCCCGTGGTTTCGGGGGCAACTCTCGGGTTCTTACCCTCTCCGGGTCTTCGGACGTCTCCGGACGCGGCCCGCGCGTTCATACCAGGAAGAGTCAGCCAGAGGTTCAAAGCTTGGTTGCCGTTTATTTGCTATCAGCGGTTACATGGTTGAAAGAGAGAGAGAGAGCCAGAGAGAGAGAGAGAGAGAGAGAGAGAGCGCCCCCTTGTCTTGTTCGTCTCTTATACCCTCCGTTGCCCGGGGGCAGGGTTTTCTCGGGGAATGGCGTATCGAGGCTTTGCCATGTAGCACACGCCGCCCTCCAGCCACTAGCCTAGCAACAGCTCTGTCCAGTCACGAAGCGTTTGCTCTGGCTCGCCCCCAGCCACCCGTTGCCAACCATCGCTGGCTGCGGATATGGCCTTGAGGTTGCCTCCGAGCCTTGCAGGTGCAAGCTTGTTTTTCTTGCCCTGGTCTCTCTATCTCCTGTTGTTGAGTCTGTTTGGCCTTGAGCCGTTGGGTACGGTTTGTGTGCACATACTGCCTGTTAGGCTTGTTCCTTACTCAGCGCCTTCCCCCGCTCCCTACGTGTCCCCCTGTCATTATGGCGGGGACCGCTAAGGGCAGCCGCGCAATGGGAGCATCTCGACCTTAATCTCGCGGAACACCCGGACAACAGTGGAGCAAAAGAGACGAAGGAGGCACGGGAGGCACATGAGCAAAAGCAAGACCCCCTTTTGATCCTTCCGAGGCCCATGGCCACCGGGAGGATCACATACGATCCTCCTCGGGATAACAAAGGTCTTCCGCAAAACCGGCGCCTAAAGTAAAGGATAAGGAAAAGACAAAAACATCCAGGCAAAAAGAAAAGATAGAAAAATCCAACAGAAAAATTCAAACACAACTGAGCACACACAACAATCCAGGCACAACTGAGCACACACAACAATCCCCCTCCTCAGCGAAACACAGCGTCCAGACGGCGCTGCATGTCTGTGACTTCAGCTTTGGACAGGGGTGTGGTCGGGGTTTGTAGAAGCATCAGGGTAGATGAAGCACATCAGAGGCAGGCCTTCAGGAGCTGAAAAACACAGCACAGCAAAAAAAACAAACCAGCGGCAAGACACACAAATAAGCAACCAGACAAAATCTCACAGGACCATGGCCCATCCGGTAGAAGTTCGACGCAGCCGTAAAGCTGGGACAGCAAGTGGCTCGGAATCTTGAGAGTCAGCAGAAACCGATGGGGGAGTACAATCAGGAGGCGAAGCATCAAAAACGGCTGGCTTCACCTGGGAGTGGTGGATCCATGAGGGGCGCTCAGCAACACGAACTGCAGAAAAGGAAGACAAGAGAACCTGGTAGGGTCCCTCCCAGGATGGCTTAAGTGAAGCGTTGTCGACCATGCGCTTAACCCAAACCCAATCTCCAGCGATGAACGGATGCAGATGATCGGTGAGAGGGGTGCGCTGATGAAGGATTCCAGCAGCCTGCAGCTCAGCTAGAATTCCCTGGAGAGACAAAACATAGGCTCGCAGGGCATCATCGCCCTGGTATGGTGCATGTAAAGAACATTCAATTCCAAGTGGTCGATTCATTCATTCATTCATTCAATCGTATTTATTGAGTGCTTACTGTGTGCAGAGCACTGTACTAAGCGCTTGGGAAGTCCAAGTTGGCAACATATAGAGACAGGTCGATAAATTTCAGATAGAACAGACTCAGTAAAATGTAATCCTTGATCAGAATCAATAACAGCAGGTGGCCCAAACCTGGGAATGACTTCCCGCTAGAGACATTTCACCACCGTAAGAGCAGTTGCTCGGGAGGAAGGGAAAGCCTCCATCCACCTAGTCGGCTGATCAACAATGACTAGTAAATATCGGAAACAACCAGCCCTCGGACGTGTCACAAAATCAACCTGCAAACCCTCATAAGGGGAATAGACCCAAGGGCGTCCCCCCCCAAGGGAACCCGATGACCAGGGTGAGCATTGAAGCTCTGGCAAGTAGCACAACTGGCTGTAACACGTTTGGCAACAGGATGGATACCTGGGGCAAACCATACTCGAAGAACTGTGGCTGCCAAGGCATCTGCACCAAAGTGAGTCTCCTGGTGAAGACCCAGACAAACTGGTCGCAGTGCAGCAGCGGGCAAAATAGGGCGTCCATCAGGGACCCAAAAGAGTCCGTCCCGTTCCAGTGCCTCATATTGCCGAGGCCACTCAGCTCTTTCCTTATCAGTGATCAGGGAGGGCAACAGCTTGCCAGGCATAGACGTGGTGGCCAGGGTCATAACAGGAGCTACACATACAAGGGGGGCATGCCGAGCTGCCCAACAAGAGGCCTTGTCGGCTCGGCGATTGCCCAGACTCGGGGAATCACTTCCTCGGGTGTGGGCACGCACATGCACGACAGCCACCTCAGCTGGGAGCAAGAGAGCCTGTAATAGGCGTTCTATACGATCCCCATTAGCAACCTGATGACCCGCTGAAGTGAGGAGCCCCCGACTTTGCCACAGGGCACCTGTAGCATGACAGACCCCAAAGGCATACTTAGAGTCTGTATAGATGGTCACACGCTTCCCTTTACCGAGTAATAATGCCTGTGTAAGGGCTTCAAGCTCAGCTGCCTGCGCACTGCAAGAAGCTGGGAGGGAGCCGGTCCACAGCACAGAGGTTAGGGTAACAACAGCAGCGCCGGTGAGGCGCACCCCTTGGTCCATAAAGGAGGAGCCATCTGTAAACAAAGTTAGATCAGAAGAGGACAAAGGCTCATCACGAAGGTCAGATCGAGGAGCGACAGCTTCCCGAACTACTTCGTCACAATCGTGAATTTGGTCAGTCATGGGAGAGGACTCAAGCAGGGTAGCTGGATTCAAGGAGCCACAGCGCTCGACATGTACCTGTGCATTTTCCAATAAAGCAACTTCATATTTAGTCAGGTGTGCCACAGATAAGGCTTGGGTGGCTGCTCCACGAAGGAGGCGCACAACTTCATGCGGAGTCCGAACAACAACGGGATGTCCCAAGAGGATATCCTGAGACTTTTCAAGCAGCATTACCACCGCAGCTATGCAGCGGATACAAGGTACTTGACCTAGAATGACAGGATCAAGGACACCTGAATAATAGGCTACTGGTCGATAGTGAGGACCAAGAGTTTGGCACAAAACCCCTGAGGCCACTCCGCGGCTTTCATGAATGTACAAATAGAACGGCTTACTATAGTCAGGGAGTCCCAGGGCAGGGGCTGAACTCAGGCATGATTTTAGTGTCTGAAAGGCTTCTACAGCCTCGGAAGTCCAGTCCAGGGGCTCTGGGGAAGTCATTTTTAGGAGCTCAAAAAGGGGTCTGGTTAACAACCCAAATTCTGGAATCCAAGCTTGACAAAACCCAGCCGCACTAAGAAAACCTCTCAGGGCCCGCTTAGTAGTGGGGCGAGGCATGCGTTGAATAAGGCTTGCTCGCTTGGGGGCGATTGCTCTTTCTCCCGCCCGCAACATGAACCCAAGATATTTTATCTGGGTCTGACACCACTGCAGTTTCTCGCGACTAACTTTAAGACCAAGCTGATGCAAACATGCTAGGACCTGGAGGGAACCTGACCGACACAGATCCTTCGTGTCCCCAGCAATAAGGATATCATCCATATACTGGAACATACTGATCCCTTCGGGTAATACGAGGGAAGATAAGGCTCTGCACAATTCTCTCGAAAAGATAGTGGGGGAGTGAACAAATCCCCGAGGAAGTCTCTTCCATGTTATTTGACGACCTTCCCAGGTAAAGGCAAAAAGGTACTGGCTCTCACAGGACACCAGGATAGTAAAGAAAGCACCAGTTAGATCAATACAAGTAAAACAGGTTGCTTCGGGGCTCACGGAGCTAACTACTGCCGTAGAACTAGGAACCACAGCATGCATAGGCAAAACGTAAGAGCTAATTGCACGCAAGTCCTGGACTAACCGATAGGACAGAGGGGAGCCTGGTTTTCGCACAGGCAACACAGGAGTATTACAGGAAGACCGACATTCGACTAAAATTCCCTCGTGTCTCTTCTCTTTCTCCTTCATACACACTTACTCTAACCTTCATACACATACAATTTCCTTCAGAGGCAATCTCTCCACCCATCATTCCCCCCGTTAGGGTACACCTACTTTGCAGGGTGTAGATGCCTGAGCAGACAATTTCCTTCAACTGCAATTGCTTCACCTTCTCTTTTCTTTCTCTTTTTCCCTCCTTCTTCCTTTATACACATACAATTCTTTTAACCATCGTCTCTTCTCTCTCACTAAGACGAGTGAAAAAGTCATCAGAGGTTTCCCCTTCATTCTGGGCCATCCCATGAAAGGAGTCCCAATTAGGGGGTTTACGGCCCAATTCTTGGACGGCTGCCAGGAGAGTCTCTCTGGCCCTTGAAAGGCTGCACGGAGGATACCGTGTATAAGGAAGTCCACGTCCTTTAGCTCCCCCGGGTGGGAGTCTTCATAGGCCGTCATCTGTTCCCCAATAACGTCCCACCGCTCCTCCGTGATCCCGGAATCAAATATCCACGGGGAGGTCATAGTTATCTTCCCTACAAATTCCCTTATTGTTTTCAGCTCAATCTTTACCCCCTTACTTCTCAATATCTTGTAACAGTGCCGGTTGTACAATTCCTTATCTTCTGGCTTATATATGGGCAACGATCGTGCCGTCCCCATCTTCCCGCCTGACCTTTAGCTACCTGGCCTACGGGGCACTCTCCCTGGTCTTCCCCAGTGGGGGTACCCGAGCCCCACGTTGGGCTCCACTCGTTGCTCCCCGTGGTTTCGGGGCCAACTCTCGGGTTCTTACCCTCTCCAGGTCTTCGGACGTCTCCGGATGCGGCCCGCGCGTTCATACCAGGAAGAGTCAGCCAGAGGTTCAAAGCTTGGTTGCCGTTTATTTGCTATCAGCGGTTACATGGTTGAAAGAGAGAGAGAGCCAGAGAGAGAGAGAGAGAGAGAGAGAGAGAGAGAGCGCCCCCCCTTGTCTTGTTCGTCTCTTATACCCTCCGTTGCCCGGGGGCAGGGTTTTCTCGGGGAATGGCGTATCGAGGCTTTGCCATGTAGCACACGCCGCCCTCCAGCCACTAGCCTAGCAACAGCTCTGTCCAGTCATGAAGCGTTTGCTCTGGCTCGCCCCCAGCCACCCGTTGCCAACCATCGCTGGCTGCGGATATGGCCTTGAGGTTGCCTCCGAGCCTTGCAGGTGCAAGCTTGTTTTTCTTGCCCTGGTCTCTTTATCTCCTGTTGTTGAGTCTGTTTGGCCTTGAGCCGTTGGGTACGGTTTGTGTGCACATACTGCCTGTCTCATGCACATAGTCTTGCCTCATAAAAGGAAACAGATTAATGCTTGAGGAACCACAAGTTTACTCCAGCAGTTTGGGTCATGCTACAGATTTGATACCACAGCAGGTCTCCATTTGCCTTAAAAATATATGAGGTGTTGTAGTAGACGGTTATATCCATAAAGTGTCTGAGAACTATATGCTCATCCATTGTATTATGGATATTTTAATACTGCTTGCCATGCAGGTGTTAGCAGATCATCAATCAGTCATATTTATTAAGTATTTGCTATTTGCAAAGTGCTGTATTAAGCTCTTGGGAGAGTAAAAATGCAACATAATTAGGAGACTCGTTCCTTGCCCGTAATGAGATAGAAACAAATACTGAGAACTCAGGTTTTCCACGTCTGGAATTATGCTGAAATTCAGGACCCCAGTACGGACTCGGCCGAACTAATTTTAACTTGGAAAAACTGAGTTGTTGTGTTTCTGACAATGCATATTAGCGTTGGCATTTTGACTACTAATCTTTGAAAAGCCAAACAACATGGTCATTCTGTTTTTGTGATGAGGTGGAATTATTTCAGAGGTTATCACCTTGGCAATGAAGTGATCATCATCTTAAAATTTCGGTTTTTTATCTTGCTCTCTCATACATAAACAATAGGGAACCAAGAATAAAGTTATTGTAATGATGTAGTCAATGAGTGATAAAAGCTCGTTCTGGGGCAAAGGAATGAAGAGAAATGGGCAGATATGTGGACATATTACTCTCAAACCTATTTTATGGTCCATAAATCTATTTTATAGTCTATTGTGTGGTCAAAGGAAGACTGGGGGAAAAGGAGGGGCCATGGAACAGGGAACCAATTTGGGGATCTTCTATGTTGCTAAGAAACACAATGTTTTGTTTTGTTTGTTTTTCTTGTGAAACTTTCACCCTGTCAATTGTTAGGTACATGAGCACCCAGCCTGTCTGCATGTGTATAAGTGGGTTTGTGTATAGGTGAATTTGTGTGTGATGTTGTGTGATGGGGATTTGAAACGACTTCTATGTGTGATTCATGTAATGGGGTGCTTTGTTCCCTGAAGGCAAGCTGTGATTATTCAATCCCATAGAAGGCTTTGTCCTGTACTATAGGACATAGTGTAGTGGGAAAAGTGAGGGTTCAGTAACGATAAACATTATTCACAACTGATGATAAAATGAAACACTTTCTTATCATTCCTTTGCAGAATTTGTATTATTGGCTAACTTCACCACTTCCCCACTGTCCTGAACTTGCTTCTACCCAAAGAGAACTTAGACACCATAAATTCCACAGTCACCTCTTTGATCCAGTACTATACAAGCTACCCAACCTCATGCAGACAAATGCTTGTAGGCAATACCTGGACTCTGAAAACAATGCTACTGATTTTTTTCCTGAAAGAGAAGACGCATTTCGGGCCAAGATATTTCTTTACTTACACTGTTAAAAAAACAAACAAACAACACGAATGAAGGAAGGCAATCAGTCACAAGTGACTGAATTCATTCTTTTGGGTTTCTCAAATCTCCATGAATTTCAGGTCTACCTGTTTATTATTTTCCTTGTGATATACTTAATAGTCTTGATTAGGGAACTCCCTCTTAGTGCTGGTCTCCTCGGTTGGTTCTACCCTTCAAATCCCCATGTAGTTTTTCCTCAGGAGTCTGTCCCTAATGGATATAGGTGGCACTACTATCATCCCCAAAATACTCACCAATTTCCTCTCCAAGAATCAAAGTATTTCCTTTGGTGGCAATGAAGCCCAGATGTATTTCTCCTTCTTTTTCAGGGCCCGGAATGTTGAATCCTGACAATGATGGCTTATGACAAACAAGCAGCCACCTGTGACTCACTCCGCTATTCTCTCATTATGAACTGGAGGCTCTGCCTGCAGCAGGCCCTGGCTTCCTGGATGTCAGGGATTCCTATTGCAACAGTATAGACTACAATGATGCTTGCACTGTCCTTCTGTGGGCTTAATCTAATTGACTATTTCTTCTGTGATGTCCTTCCTCTCTTAGAGCTGGTGTGCACAGACACCTTCACGTTTGAAGTGTATGATGTAACTTGGACTGTTATCGTTCTGATGCTCCCCTTTGGATTGATAATTATATTTTATATCCACATCCTCATCACCATCCTGAAGATGTCCTCTGCCAAGGACTGCCACACACCTTCTCCACCCGCCTGTCCCACCTCATTGTGGTCTTGCTGTTCTTTAGGGCTGCGAGTTTGACCTATTTCTGAGTCAAATACTCCTACACTCCAGAGACCAAGAAGCTGCTTTCTCTCTCCTATTCAGTCTTCACTCCCATGCTACAGTCCTGATCTACAGTCTGAAGAATCAAGAGGTGAAAGGGGCCCTGAAGGGAATTTTGGGTAAAAAAGATACTTTCCCTGGAAAGCTCTGATTTTGGAAGGTGACTTTTTGTGTTAAGATATCAAGAAGTTAGTAGCTTTGCTTTTTCACTGTGACCTAGCTTATTACCATCTTTATTATTTACTGAGGATTTGAAAGACCATGGAAGAGTGAATCAGTTCTGAGGGTTAAGATGGCAACACCTGTAAAAAATTAGAAGGTAGAAGGCTAGCAAGAGATGAAATGGTGGAACCAGGACACCCGTAAAATTGGGCATTTTATCAATCAATTAATGACATTTATTGAGGGCTTAAGGTTTACAGAACATGAGGTCAAACTTTTGTAGCATTTAAAAATTAATGAAATGCCTCAATGTTCTATTGATTTATTTAAAAAATATGGCAAAAGGATCAGAACATTATCCTTTAAGAGATCCTGGGATCAGAAGATAGGGTTGATTATTCATATAAGTTGCAAACTTGTACTTCCCAAGCTCTTAGTACAGTGCTCTGCACACAGAAAGTGCTCAATAACTATGATTGAATGAATGAATGAAATCTATCAGACATGTTCCTCAGCACCCTACTAACACCCCTACCCTCATTTGCACTTGAACAGATGCTGGCATGTCTTAAAATCCAATTACCAGGTCTGATTTTTGAAGCAAAGGATAAGTGAAGTGACATCTAATAATTTTTGGGACTCAATAAAGCTCAAAGCAGGTACTCGTCTCGTTCCAAAAGAAAAAAAAATCAATCCCTTTGAATAGAAACACCTAGATATCAGCTGTTTATTCAGTTCCTTTTATCAGTTATTTCTTAAATGGCATTTGTTAATTGTTTATTATGAGCTAAGCACCATACCTTATAAGCTCTGAGGCACATACAAGCGATGTGAATCCATGGTCCACATGAGGATAAGAGACTTAAACTCGATTTCACAGATGTGGAAACCGAAGCACAGAGAATCAGAAGTGACTTGCCCAAGGACATACTGCATAAAATTCACAGAACTCGTTTTAGAAACCAGATCCTTTTGACTCCCAGGTCTGGGGGCTATCCACTAGGTTGCATTGCTTTTCAAATCAGTTTATTAGACCTGGTTGTGCCTACCATATTTTGGGTGAAGTTATCAAATAGTAGATTGAAATGAGGATGCTCAGCAGAAAGATTCAGCGTCCTCAAGCTGGTCTCTGTCCTGGGTGATGGTTAATGGACTGCACCAGTCTGTGGCCTCTCATTGGAGAAAACTCATCATCATTGGATGTTCTTTGTCTTGGGAGATATTTGGTGATCGTGCTGGTTTGAGGCTTCTCAGAGGTGGAGTTACTAAGGATATATTTTAAAAAATCGACAAGTTACAAGGTAGCCCTGAAGCCTGGTATTCCTGGCTGAAAAGATTTTAATTGATCTTTACCATCCTCTCAAATTAAAACTAATTACTAAAAATGTGAAACATCCAAAAGAAACTTATGCATAGTGGAACCTAACACTGACAATTGGTCAATTAGCAAAATATTAAAAAGTAGGCCTAAAGGGAAGGACACCAAAGTAAAACTAGAGACCAGAGATTCAGAGAGTTTGAATGTAAGAAAGAAGCTACAAGCTAGTTGTACAGGAGACTGAAAACAGACTTTGCTCATGACCAAGTAAATAATTGTTTGGACAAAGAGTGACCTTGACAGGAAATGAAACTTAGATTTTGTTCAGCCTGACTGTCTTGTATTTTCCCCAGCACTTAGTACAGTACCTGGTAACAAGGAGTGCTAAACAGATATCATTAAAACATCAGAAAGTAACTTTATAACCAAACAATATTAATAAAGGACACAGTAATTAGTGAATGTTCAATTATTCAAGATGGATTGGATATCACAGGTTTTTAAATTATCAACTACGACATGTATATTCTCTTCATTTGTGCAACCTCACAAATCAGGAGCAGTAACTCCCTATTCTATATTTCTGGGCAGCATCCCCTCTGTTTTGTATTGTCAATTATTTTGAATTACCTATACCAATACTCTATTTAGAGTAGACTATTTTTCACTTCTTTGATTAAACCTGAAAGTATGATAAAAGTATTATAAAAACACTAAAGCAATGCAGCAAAAACCTAAACCAAGTAGAAATTCAAAAAAAAGTCAAGACAAACAGAAAAAAATAAAGGCAGTCAAATGCTATGGCTGTAGGTATGGCCCCTTCATGGCTCAAAGTTGTGAATGCACAGTAATCACTAGAGCTTCAGCAGCCAGTACAGGCTTCCCAGTGCTCAGGATTTGATAGAGTCTTCATGTTATGTTACAAAACAGTATGGGATTGCAGGCCTGGGATAGTATCAAGGCGCTGGGCCCAGAGATGATATTCATTCATTCAATTGTTTTTATTGAGCACTTACTGTGTGCAGAGCACTGTACTAAGCGCTTGGGAAGTACAAGTCGGCAACATATAGAGAGGGCCCCTACCCAACAACGGTCTCACAGTCTAGAAGGGGGAGACAGACAACAAAACAAAACATGTAGACAGGTGTCAAAACTGTGAGAATAAATGGAATTACAGTTATATGTACATCATTAACAAAGTAAATAAAGTAGTAAATATGTACAAGTACAATAAATAGAGTAATAAATCTGTAGAAATATATACAAGTGCCGTGGGAAAGGGAAGGGGGTAAGGCAGGGGTGATGGGGAGAAGGAGAGGAAAAAGGAGGCTCAGTCTGGGAAGGTCTTCTGGCAGAGGTGAGCTCCCAGTAGGGCTTTGAAGGGAGGAAGAGAGCTAGTTTGTTGGATGTGTGGAGGGAGGGCATTCCAGTCCAGGGGTAGGACGTGGGCCAGGGGTAGATGGCAGGACAGGCAAGAACGAGGCACAGTGAGGAGGTTAGCGGCAGAAGAGCAGAGGGTGTGGGCTGGGCTCTAGAAGGGGAGAAGGGAGGTGAGTTAGGAGGGGGCGAGGTGATGGAGAGCCTTGAGGCTGAGAGTGAGGAGTTTTTGCTTGATTCGTAGGTTGACAGGCAACCACTGGAGATTTTTGAGGAGGGGAGTGATTTACCCAGAGGATTTCTGTACAAAAATAATCCGGGCAGCAGAGCGAAATATAGACTGAAGCGGGGAGAGAGAGGAGGAAAGGAGAACAGAGAGGAGGCTGATGCAGTATTCCAGTCGGGATAGGATGAGAGATTGAACCAGCAAGGTAGCGGTTTGGTTGGAGAGGAAAGGGCGGATCTTGGCCATGTTGTGGAGATGAGACCGGCAGCTTTTGGGGGTGGATTGGATGTGTGGGGTGAATGAGAAAACGGAGTCGAGGATAACACCAAGGTTGCGGACTTGTGAGACGGGAAGCATTGTAGTGCCGTCTACAGTGACGGGAAAGTCAGGGAGAGGGCACGGTTTGGGAGGGAAGATAAGGAGTTCAGTCTTAGGCATATTGAGTTTTAGATGGTGGGCACATATCCAGATGGGGATGTCCTGAAGGCAGGAGGTGATATGAGCCTGGAGGCAGGGAGAGACAGCGCAGGGACGGAGATGTAGATTTGGGTGTCATCAGCCTACAGATGATAGCGAATGAGTTCACCAAGGGAGTGAGTGTAGATAGAGAACAGAAGAGGACCAAGAACTGACCCTGGAAGAATCCTCAAGTTAATGGGAGAGGGAGTAGGAGCCTGAAAAGGAGACTGAGAATGAACGGCCGGAGAGATAAGAGGAAAACCAGGAGAGGACAGTCTGTGAAACCAAGGTTGGATAGCATATTGAGGAGAAGGGAGTCGTCCACATTGTTGAAGGCAGCAGAGAGGTCGAGGAGGATTAGAATAGAGTAGGAGCTATTGGATTTGACAAAAAGGAAGACACTGGCGACCTTTGAGAGCGTAGTTTCGATGGAGTGTAGGTGACAGAAGCCAGATTGGAAGAGGTCTAGGAGAGAGTTGGAGTTAAGGAGTTCGAGGCAGCGAGTGTAGACGACTCGTTCTAGGAGTTTGGAAAGGAAGGGTAGGAGAGAAATGGGACGTTAACTAGAAGGGAAAATTGGGTCAAGAGAGGGGTTTTTTTAAGGATGGAGGTGACATGGGCCCACTAGACTGTGAGCCCACTGTTGGGTAGGGACCGTCTCTATATGTTGCCAACTTGTACTTCCCAAGCACTTAGTGCAGTGCTCTGCACACAGTAAGCGCTCAATAAATATGATTGAATGAATGAATGGGCATGCTTGAAGCCAGAGGAGAAGGAAGCAGTGGAGAGTGAGCGGTTGAAGATGGAAGTTGAGGAGGAGAGGAGGGAAGGGAGGAGAGTTTTCATAAGATGAGAGGGAATGGAGTCCGAAGCACAGGTGGATGGAGTAGCATTTGAGGGATGGAAGAGATGTCATCTGAAGATACTGCTGGGAAGGATCGGAGACTAGAGAAGAGGGTTGAGAGCAGGGAGATGACTTTGGGTAGCTCAGTCCTGATGGAGTTAATTATACTAATGAAGTAGGAGGCCAGATCGTTGGGGGTGAGGGATGGAGGAGAGGGAGGAACAGGAGACCTGAGGAGGAAGTTAAATGTACGGAACAGCTGATGCAGATGATGGGCATGGGTGTCAATAAGGGAGGAAAAATAGTGTTGCCTGGCAGAGGAGAGGGCAGTGTTAAGGCAGGAAAGGATAAATTTAAAGTGAACAAGATTGGCTTCGTGTTTAGACTTTCTCCAGCAGCGTTCAGCAGCTCGAGCATAAGAGTGAAGGAAGCAGACAGTGGCAGTGATCCAAGGCTGTGGGTTAATGGTACGAGAGCGGGGAAGGGAAAGGGGAGCGAGCGAGTGCAGTTGAGTAGAAAGGGTGGAGTTGAGAGCAGAAATCTGGTAATCAAGAGTGGGTAGAGAGGAGGGAGGCGAGGTGGGGTGTGATGTGCTGAAATGGATGGGTCAGGAGAGTGGAGGTCTCTGTGGGGGAGTAATATAGATTTACGGGGAGAGGAGTGTGAGTGAGGAGGCAGGTGAGAAGGTTATGATCAGAGGGAGGGATTTCAGAGTTGGTGAGGGTGGAGAAAATGCAGCGGATGGATGATGAGTTCGAGGGTGTGACGAAGTTGGTGAGTGGATGAGGTAGGGTGGAGCAGGAGGTTGGCAGCGTCAAAGAGAGATAGAAGGCAAGCAGCAGAGAAGTCACCAGGGACATCCATGTGGATGTTGAAGTCTCCGAGGATCAGGGTGGACATGGAAAAGGAGAGAAGAAAGGTGAGAAAGGGGCGAAAATCATTAAAAAAGTTGGAGGTGGGGTGAAGGGGGAGGTAGATGATGACTACAAGAATCTGGAGGGGGTGGTAGAGGCAAATAATGTGGTCTTCAAAGGAAGGATACCCTTCCTCCTGTGTCTCCGTTATTAAGGCGGTTGAGCTTTCTTTTCTTGTTACCCTATTCCAGAATTGTATTCCCATGAACACTCAATTAGTCCTATAATGCATTGCAGTGTGATGTGCCTTACAGTCTTGGCTTGCTGTATTCTAATTCTTGCTTACCTGTAGTCCTCCAGGATTTGGCTGAGGAAGGTCTCATTTTTGGGGAAGGAAGAGAAAGCTAGGTTTCAGGGTGCAGACAGGTGTACTAGAGGGAGCCCCTGTTTTCCTGACAGGCATTAATGAGGGATGAGTCTTTTTCCACGTGACAGTTATAGGGCCAGCTTCAGGCTAGATAAAAAACGAAATAGGATTTGAGGGGACTAGGCCTCCAATTTCTCAGTTGAACTGTTTATTCAGGAAATATTTGCTGCCATTGATAACTATAAATATTGTAGAAAATTTTCAGAAGTATTCGCAATACTTTTCCTTTCTGTTGTCAGTACAAATATTTAGCTCCATTAGTATCTAGAACTGGTCCCTTAATCAAATCTTTTCCATCACATTGTTTCCTGTTCACTATATAATTATTATTGTTGTTATTACTAATGGTTTCAGGGGTGTCTTTTTTTAAAAAATCATTTTCATCCTAAATTTGTAATTCTAGGAAAGTATATGTATTACATCTCCATGGCAAAAAAAATAATAATTTCTAATGCTTCTGGGTCTAGAGATTAATGTAGGATAATTCCAGGACATAATCCTATACTGAGTTGTTTATGCAGTTAAAAAAACTGTAGGTATGTGCGTGTGTATGTTTTTTTTTCCTCCTACCAAAAATGTCCAAAATGGTATATTTGTATATTTGAGCCTGATTCTGAGACCAGGGCTGAGAGAAGTCCAGATCAAAGTAGTCTAGGTGTTTGCACTACCTGTAATTGCCTGTTGATTATCATTTACAACCCCAAAATGTGTTGTTCACTGCCTCCATTAACACAATGACAGCTCCCTGTGTATTACTTGTAGACACAGAGGTCTGATTGAAGGTGATTGGATCACTTCCTGACTCATTTCTGGATTATATTAAGGAAATTGCTTCCGGTAAATGAAATTGTTAATGAAGAAAATAGTTCCTTATTTTCAGAAATAGGAATCTAGGACATTGTGAGCTGTGTCCTTAAATGAAGGGTACTTGTTGCCCTGCCAAAATATTCAAAACGTGCTTCAACTACTACTGCATAAAATATTGTTGTTAACGTGGGTCATCGCTATAGGTAGAAAATGAAGAATGGTGTTTTTCTGCAAGTCAAGATTTCCTCCTCTTGATCTAATGATTGGCCCTATTATGTAGGTGTTCAGGTATGCCAAAGAAGTGTTTTAAATAGGGAATCAGTATTATGTTTAGACAGGATTGATGGGATATGTTGGTTTTGGAAGGATATGTAAAGGTTTTTCTGCTTTGAAATTTTTCCTGCAGAAGCGGTGTTGTCTCCTGTTAAAAGCCATATATGCCTGTCACATGCACATAGTCTTGCCTCATAAAAGGAAACAGATTAATACTTGAGGAACCACAAGTTTACTCCAGCAGTTTGGGTCATGCTGCAGATTTGATACCACAGCAGGTCTCCATTTGCCTTAAAAATATATGAGGTGTTGTAGTAGACGGTTATATCCATAAAGTGTCTGAGAACTATATGCTCATCCATTGTATTATGGATATTTTAATATTGCTTGCCATGCAGGTGTTAGCAGATCATCAATCAGTCATATTTATTAAGTATTTGCTATTTGCAAAGTGCTGTATTAAGCTCTTGGGAGAGTAAAAATGCAACATAATTAGGAGACTCGTTCCTTGCCCGTAATGAGATAGAAACAAATACTGAGAACTCAGGTTTTCCACGTCTGGAATTATGCTGAAATTCAGGACCCCAGTACGGACTCGGCCGAACTAATTTTAACTTGGAAAAACTGAGTTGTTGTGTTTCTGACAATGCATATTAGCGTTGGCATTTTGACTACTAATCTTTGAAAAGCCAAACAACATGGTCATTCTGTTTTTGTGATGAGGTGGAATTATTTCAGAGGTTATCACCTTGGCAATGAAGTGATCATCATCTTAAAATTTCGGTTTTTTATCTTGCTCTCTCATACATAAAGAGAGAGAGAGAGAGAGAGAGAGAGAGAGAGAGATTTCAGCCACATAGAAAGCACACAAGAAATAACGTTTGATTGATTGAACACAATGCATTCAGGAGCTGCACAGAATTGACCCAGAATTCCTACGTCTTTTGGAACACCTTGGATGTTGACCTCCATGTGCCTGCAAGTAACTGAGCTGTATAAATGTACTTCTACTCCCTTTAGCATAGGATCAGAATCCGTCAGCTTGAAACACAAAAGCTGCTCGATTTTGCTCACCGTTTACATTGTTCTAACTGGTTGGCTGTAGCACAATGGGTAAAAGATAAGGCTAAACCTCTCAATCAGTTTCATGGACCACAAACTGTCATGTTTGGTCAAGGCTGTTATATTGTCGACTATTTTTCAACAACTAGCCTTGACGTTTGCCTTGATTTCTTTCTAAAGCTGAAGCTGAAATTTGTTTC